>NC_069508.1:141982520-142282520 GCF_027579735.1 Bombina bombina
CATATATGGCGGTTTTGCCCTAAGATTGAACCAGTTTGGACACAGCTCTTTGACATTTTAAATTCTTTAAATATCACCCCCTTACTTAGCCCACAAACATGTCTCCTTCACATGGATTTTCCGACATTTCCTCCCGCCCAGAAATCTCTAATCATCTATATACTTATGTCTATTAAACTGGAAATCGCAAAAGCTTGGAAACATACATCACCCCCTCCATTATACAAATCATCACAACAGTAAACCTCCTTCTAATTAGACAAAATGGACACCTATTATAAGATTTGGACACCCTGGATTGAGAAATTTCCCCCCTGAAACTATTAGATAATCACTACTATTACTCCCTCCCCCCCTTCCTGCTTCCCCCTCCTTCCTTTTCCCCTTTGGATCTAATAAACTATGAGAGATATTGAATTTTAAGGTATAAAACAGAAAATGAGAAAAGTTTGGTTGGAATTAAGATACTTTGATATACCGGTACCAAGGGACCTACGATAACCGTTTTTTTCTTTTTAGTTATCTCCTAATTTTCATATGTTTCGGTTGTTAAAAGCCTTTAGTCATTCTATGTTATATTTTATTTAACAAACCTATCGTCAATTATATCTCATATATAACCATCTTAGCATGATTGGTGGTATCATTTGTACATGCTCGATTCCTATGTATGTTGATTTTTTTCTTTTTATCACTAAAAATTATTTAAAAAAAAAAATATATATATATATATATATACATACATCAGTTAAGCAACACAGAATATAGAATGTAAGTAGTAGTATATTTTAGTATACATGTGCGCAAAACAATAATAGTTTCATAATTAAAAAAAAATATTTAATTCCTTCCAGGATTTTCTTATTTATTAATGGAAAATCTTTAACCTCTTTTTACCTATGGTGAACATTTTCAGGACAGCTGAGGATCAGCTAGACAGCAACTTAAACTTTAATAAAGTTATAGCAATAACTAATGCAAATGTTACAAGCCAGCAGCAGTAATACATTAGATGATTACATGCAAGAATACAAAGGATATCTTGCTGCTTATAAGTTAAATAGACAAATGACAGTGAGAGAAAATTACTGTTTGAATTTGATTTATTCATGGTGTTTTGAGGTTCCCCTTCCAGGGAGAAGACAGCACTGAGAATTACAGGGCTTTGCCACAATATCGTTAGGAAGTGACTGAGACCCAAGGATAGATGGTGGATACAAGCAAAGCAAATGCTCCTTTTTAGTGGATGGAAACAAAACTGATCACAATTTAGCAGTTCAGCTGCCAAATGCTGCAGTTGATATTACCAGTGTATTTGTCTTTTTTTTTTTTTTTTAAAGGTATTTTTTATTAAATTTCTTAAAGGGACAGTCAACACCAGAATTTGTGTTGTTTTAAAAGATAGATAATCTCTTAATTATCAATTCCCCATGTTTTGCATAACCAACACAGTTATAATTATACATGTTTTACCTCTGTAATTACCTTGTAATTACAGAGGGAAAACGTGCCCCCTTATTTCCGTTCTTTTGACAGACTTGCATTTTAGCCAATCAGAGCTGTCTCCATGGTAAATTCACGTGCATGAGCTCAATGTTATCTATATGAAAAACGTGAACTAATGCCCTCTAGTGGTGAAAAATGATCATAATGCATTTAGATTAGAGGCGGCCTTCAAGGTCTAAGATATTAGCATATGAACCTCCTAGGTTTAGATTTCAACTAAGAATACCAAGAGTACAAAGCAAAATTGGTGATAAAAGTAAATTGGAAAGTTGTTTAAAATTACATGCCCTATTTGAAATATGAAAGTTTTTTTTGGACTTGACTGTCCCTTTAAGTATACATTCAATAATAGAATTAATATTAATCCATCATATGATTCACATAATACAGTGTAGTCAATTCTATAGTGACAATCGCTAAATAACAAGTTCACATGACAGGATGCAAATTCTTAACCAAAGATTAAGTATCAAGACAATATCCACTTGAATTAAGTATAGCCTGTTTTATCTTATTATCTTGTGGGGAGGTGAAAAATAACACATCTCAATAATAATAACAAGACTTCTCCCTCCCTTTCCGACCCCATGCATATCCAGGGTTTCTACCTGATCTATGAAACAAATACTATCTCGTCAAAAGAAAAAAAGAAAAGTAGAGGGCGATGTTTTCAAAGTATGTAAAAGGGTACCAATAAGATATCAAATAATTTAAATTAAAGTAAAAATAAAAGTATCAGTAAGATATCAAATAAAGATATCAAATAATAAAAATAAAAATAAAAGGTGAAACAATAATCTCAATATCAAGTGGATAAAAAGAAAAAAGGGGTGCGAACAGCAAAAAGGTTGTCATAAAGAATGTGTTTTAAATGTGTGTTAACAAATTATATATGCAAAAATAATATATATATATATATATATATATATATATATATATATATATATATATATATATATATATATATATATATATATAACATACAGGAATAAAATATCAAAAGTGAATTGTGAAGTCCATAAGTCAGCTCCTCTTCTGGTGGAATAGACTTGCTTGTATAAATTCTATATTGTACTATTTGTAAGTGCAAATAAAGCAGGCTGGGGCCTTTCAGTCTCCAGGTGACTGTAGATGGAAACCTCATTCAGGAATATGAAACAGGGATATTGATAGATGATTTATATCTTGAGAAGGAAAAACAGAGAAACCGTCCAATGGTGCAGAAAAATTATTAATGCCAAATGTGTGTAAGGCTATAAATGTGGTATGTATAAAAGCACTGTAAAATAGTGCTAGTGGGTAATGTAGTCACCAGCTGACTAGTCCTGTTTGGTCTCCCAGGAGGAATGCTGATAATTCTAGGCTCCAATGGTTCTAAAACAGTGAATAAACCAAAGTAGTACAAGGCAAATGCTACTAAAACAGTTTAATGATAAAATTCATAATAAAAACAATGGAAAACAGTTAAAATATGCAACACGTTTCTCAGCTGTCTAGCTGTTTCCTCAGGCATATAAAACAGTGAAATATGGCACCTTATATACACATCATCATATTGTTACTATGGTGATATTTGTACACATTTTCTTTATACATGATCGATTTTTAATGAAAAACATTGTTATAATATAATAATTGTTAAGATACGGTATATAATACAATATTAACTATCTAAATACAAGATCTATTTTCTAAATGTATAAAATTAACTTTGTATATACTTAATATTACTTGGTAACTTTTACTTAGGTTGTGTGACATTTGTGGAGCATCTTATTGGCTCTTAGTGGGTCACATGATCAGACTTTAAGTGATTATTGATCGACTAATGATTGTGTTCCAATCTGAAAGGATCTCAGATATTTGGTCAATGTTTGTTTCGTATATATATCTACTGATTACTGATTGGATAGGCAACATATACCACATTTAATTTAGTGAGAATTGTGAAAACTATTTTATTATTTTCCCTTATGTTTGCTCCAAAAGACGTGTAGTGTCTGTAAAATACACTTATCACTACTCACCGGATAATAGGATTTTACTTGTAGAGGTATTATGTTGGGAATAGTATAAAACATTTGTTTTCTAATCAGAGCCGTTTTCTGGAGTTCCTTATTGGCTCACTATTGGTGATATGATCGGATTGTTCCTTATTGGTCCAAAACTGTTCACATGAACTGAGTGTAAATAGGATGTGGTTAGTTAGTATCAAAGAGATAGTGGCCAATTAGTAACAGGGGTGTGTATATGAAAATTATGTGATTGAATAGATAACTAATTTCTCAATTGTATGCCCTATTTGATCTCATATAGATATTTTGTCTGTGAATATTGGTACTGCTGTGTGCTAACAGTGATTGACAAATGTGTTATACTATGATTGCAGCTGCATGTGAATTATTGTGTGTCGTATACACTTACAGTCTGATATTATATGTTATAGATATGCAAGAAGGAATGAATGAGTCTACTGATATGACTTTAATATACTGTCAAAAGTCTGTAATTTTAAAAGGGGATAGGTTGAAAACCAGTTGTTATTGCAACTGTATAGGAGTGTATTTCTTCTTTGATCTTGATATGGATGGCCAGTAATTGATATATGCACTAAATTAGTAAGGGATTGTTTGAATGTGTATGAAATGATTGGTTACCTGATCTGCCTATTATAGCTTTTACATCCATTATCCTAGCCATGTATCCGGGAAATGACCGGCATATATATGTTGCTGGACATAATCTGAATCAATGAACGGTTTAACTAGTTGCATTTGAGATGAATCTGAAAAGGTTTTAATTAGTCCTATCCATTTTTTTTCCAGTTCATGGGATTTAGGATTTTGTAAGTTAAGTTGTTCCAAAGTAAGTTGAGAGATCAATTCTTTCTTAAGCCTAGTAAATTTGGGTGACTGACAAGCTCTCCACGATCTAAGTATAAGATTCCAGGCTAAAAATAATATTGTGTTAATTAAGTTGTAATTTTTGTAGCTGCCCAAATATTTAACCAAGAAGAACACATATTGGGGTCCATTTATCATTGTGTGGACGGACATGATCCGCTATAGCGAACCATGTCCACCGCACATCGATAAATGCAGACAGCATACGCTGTTGGCATTTATCATTGCACCAGCAGTTCTTGTGAACTGCTGGTGCAACGCCGCCCCCAGCAGGGGGTTTCAATCAACCCAATCATATTGGATCAGGTTGATTTTCGGCGATGTCTGTCTGCCGCCTCAGAGCAGGCGGACAGGTTATGGAGCAGCGGTCTTAGTGGAACAATTTCAAAGTCTAATAATAATACTGTTTTGATCCAATAGTTGATTTTATACTAGAACTGTACAATTTTTGGACAGGACCAAAAGCAGTACTATATATCTGCATGTTCTGCCCTACATCTTGTACAGGGGTTAACCTTTTTATACCATTTAGAAAGATTCTCAGGTGTAATATAAGCCAAATAGATCAGTTTAAGGGTGATTCTTGCCACAATGTCAAAACCCAAGATTTATCTATCACTTTTAGAATGTCTTGTATGTCCAGAAAACTAATATCTGGAAAATGCTTAAGCCATTTAGATGTTAGGTATTCCAGCTGATCACAACTGGAAAAGGAATAGAGATAGAATATATACCTTCTTGATATAACTTAATTCTACTGGAGAATGGTCCCAATGACCAATCCAGGCTATATCTATTTTTCAACTCAACAATATAATGTCTCAACTGAAGATATGCATAGAAATCTCTCTTGGAAAGTCCAAATTTTAGACATATCCTCAAAGGCTTCTACTATCAGATTGGGCTCCACTAATTGCTTAATCTACCTTAGACCTTTATTTTTCCAACTTCTAAATACTTTATTTGTGAGACTGTGTATCAAATCAGGATTACCCCTAATTGGAAGAAAGTCAGTTACATAAGGGATTCTAATAATTTCTCGACAATATTTCTGCCAGGCTAGAACTACATTACTAAAGGTTAATAGACCGGAGAGATTAGATGGTAACCTTGATGCAGGGCAATGAATAATTGCTTTCACATCAAATGGAGCTATAATATTGGATTCACAATGAAGGAATGAAACATATTTCTTCTCCGTGATCCAATCCACAGCAATTTTGAGCAATGCAACAAGATTATATTGTTTTATACTGGGGAATGCCATTCCAACTGCTAATCTAGAGTTCATTAATCTATTTAGTGCTGTACGTGGTATTCCTCTTTTACATATAAACCGTGTACAAAGTTTATTAAATAGATTAATATCTGATTTATGTAAAAATACAGGGATGCTTTTTAGTAAATATAATAGTAGAAATGTAGGCTTACACACCAGAGCAATGATTACAACATGGAGGTAGTCCCACAAGAGCAAATAATATTTAACTTATCTGATTATATATTAAATGAGGAAGAATAAAAGATTATATAAAGGGACTTACATTTTGTACCAGCATTGGAAGGTTCATTATTTTATATGAAAATTGACCTATAAAACTTTGGAAGAGAATTAAAGCTTAGCAATTTCTTGGCTTATAAACATACAGATGAAATAGCGAATCGGAAATTAAAGAAAGTAAGTTTGAGCCCAGTGTAAGGAATCCTTTTATTGACATTTTTTTTAAACGTTTTGAACAGAAAATGAAGGATTTATTTAAATTACCAACTATAAAAAATATCAATTTTACAGGAGATGACTGACAGGCTTTGTTTGTATAGTATAGTAAAAATATTATAATAAAGATTACAGAAACAAAACTCTTAAACAGCTAACTGATAATCATAGTTATGGAATATTAACATAAAACCCCACTAATAAATATGTCAAAGAATAAGATGCTATATTGGTGATTGGTATACAGAATCAGTAGATTTTATAGCAAGAACAGGAATTCCTATTGTTTAAAGCACCAACAATTCCAGCCTTTTACCTGCTGCCTAAAGTACATAAACCCTTCTCCACCTGGGAGACCCATCATTTCTGCCCGACTCTCTTAATCACCAATAACTACATACTAATAATGTTTTACAAATCAAATTGTCCCTAAAATATCATCATATCTTAAAGGAGGAAGAGGTTGAGGTGGTGCAAGAGCTGTTACTTTGTGAATGGGAAAAGGATTATGGAGGTTCACCAAGTGAATGTTTCCTATTATTGCTATATTTTGTTCACCTTAAAAACTATTTAAAGTTTGAAAATCAATTTTACATTCAGATAATGGTAATAGATATGGAGCTGCATGTTGTCCCTAGCTTTGCAAATTATTTTATGCATGTACTGTATATGGACAGAAACAAATTGTGACCAACCCTTTATGAAATAGGGAGACATATAAAAGCACTTTATAGATGACATATTTTTGTGTGGTATGGAAGAACTGATGAGATTTGTGTCTGAACACAATACATTTCCATACACTATTTAGTTCACAGCTAAGTAGAACACACAATCTAATACATTTGTGGACATTGGGCTTCATTTTTGATACTATACACTAGGCAAATGTGTTTTTTAAAAATAGACAGCATTGTATTTCTATAGCTGATACAAGTTTATATTGTACTGAACGTGTTTAGTTCTTACAATGGGATCACAATGAAACCAAACATCTTCTATTATAATGAAATTAAAACAACAAAGAAAGGCAAATTACAAAGAGATATTCAAGATTTCAGCAACAATAAAGTATACAAATGGAAGAATAGAACCCATACTTCTAATTTTAGTGCTCTGAGAAGAGTTAACATTGTAGAAACAGATGTATCAGATACAGACAATAATGAACTGGATAATGATGAGAGACAATGAACAGCAGAACCATCTACCTCTGTAAAATCAACTGTTGTTGAAAATAGAAAGAGAAAGTCTTTTTTAGAAGACGATCTAAGTTCAGATTCAGAGCAACCAGAAGAGGTGGGTGGAACAAACAAAAGAAATACAAGGAACAACAAGAAAAATCACAAAGACAAGTCCCAAACATCCAAACCTCACAAAAGAAATCCGAGTCCATTCTCTCTAATAAGAATGAAGAACTAAGGATCATTAAATTATCTGACAAATTGTTAACTAAACACCATATAAGTGTACTATCAAAAGGGTTATCTTTCTGTCCCAACTGGACAAATTTGAAACAATAAAAGATATACAACTGTTCCTACGTAAATTACTTTAAAAAAAAAAACATTTCTCTAATAAAGATTCAGGTGAAACCCCAACAAATCTATTGGAGGATGAGCTGGAATCTCTCCAGAATTTAGAAGATTTACTAGCAGAACAAGATCCTATTGCAAAATCTGAATGGCAGAAAGCTTTAAAAAAAATCAAAATTTGTTCCAGCAACCAACACAAGTTCTAACATCAATGTATTTAATCAAATAGTTTGTAATTCCATCAACAAACTAAATATCCATTCAAAACCTAAAAATCTATCTAGAAAAGAAAGAGAACCTCTCAAGGACATGGAAAGATGGGATGATGTAATCATTAGAAGTGCAGATAAGGGAGGAAATATTGCCATTTGGCCAGAAGATATATATCTAAAAGAAGCCATATTGCAAATCAAAAATCTATCTTGTTATAAAGAACTCTGGGGTGATCCAACCACACAATTTCACCAACAATATAACAAGCTAATTGAAGAAGCTAAGAAAAATGGCCTTATTACTAACAAACTGCTAGATTTAGAGTTCTGCGTTAGCCGTTAAAACCAGCGTTAGGGGCTCCTAACGCTGGTTTTGGCCGCCCGCTGGTATTTAGAGTCAGTCAGGAAAGGGTCTAATGCTCACTTTCCAGCCGCGACTTTTCCATACGGCAGATCCCCCTACGCCATTTGCGTATCCTATCTTTTCAATGGGATCTTTCTAACTCCGGTATTTAGAGTCTTGGCTGAAGTGAGCGTTAGAAATCTAACGACAAGACTCCAGCCGCAGAGAAAAGCCAGGAGTTAAGAGCTTTCTGGGCTAACGCCGGTTCATAAAGCTCTTAACTACTGTGCTCTAAAGTACACTAACACCAATAAACTACCTATGTACCCCTAAACCGAGGCCCCCCCCACATCGCCGCCACTCTAATAAAATTTTTTAACCCCTAAGCTGCCGACAGCACATCGCCGCAACCTACATTATCCCTATGTACCCCTAATCGGCTGCCCCTAACACCGCCGACCCCTACATAATATTTATTAACCCCTAATCTGCCCCCCCATGTCGCCGCCACCTACCTACAATTATTAACCCCTAATCTGCTGACCGGACCTCACAGCTACTATAATAAAGTTATTAACCCCTAATCCGCCTCACTCCCGCCTCAATAACCCTATAATAAATAGTATTAACCCCTAATCTGTCCTCCCTAACATCACCGACACCTAACTTCAAGTATTAACCCCTAATCTGCTGACTGGACCTCACTACTAATCTAATAAATTTATTAACCCCTAAAGCTAAGTCTAACCCTAACACTAACACCCCCTAAGTTAAATATAATTTTTATCTAAAAAAATAAAATAACTCTTATTAAATAAATTATTCCTATTTAAATCTAAATACTTACCTGTAAAATAAACCCTAATATAGCTACAATATAAATTATAATTATATTGTAGCTATTTTAGGATTAATATTTATTTTACAGGTAACTTTGTATTTATTTTAACCAGGTACAATAGCTATTAAATAGTTAATAACTATTTAATAGCTACCTAGTTAAAATAATTACAAAATTACCTGTAAAATAAATCCTTACCTAAGTTACAATTAAACCTAACACTACACTATCAATAAATTAATTAAATAAATTAACTACAATTATCTACAATTAAACCTAACACTACACTATCAATAAATTAATTACATACAAATACCTAAAAATAAATACAATTAAATAAACTAACTAAAGTACAAAAAATAAAAAAAGAACTAAGTTACAAAAAATAAAAAAATTATTTACAAACATTATAAAAATATTACAACAATTTTAAGCTAATTTCACCTACTCTAAGCCCCCTAATAAAATAACAAAGCCCCCCAAAATAAAAAAAATGCCCTACCCTATTATAAAATAAAAATAGAAAAGCTCTTTTACCTTACCAGCCCTTAAAAGGGCCTTTTGCGGGGCATGCCCCAAATAATTCTGCTCTTTTGCCTGTAAAAAAAACATACAATACCCCCCCCAACATTACAACCCACCACCCACATACCCCTAATCTAACCCAAACCCCCCTTAAATAAACCTAACACTAAGCCCCTGAAGATCTTCCTACCTTGTCTTCACCACACCGGGTATCACCGATCCGTCCAGAGGAGGCTCCGAAGTCTTCATCCAAGCCCAAGCAGGGGCTGAAGAGATCCATCATCGGGCTGAAGAGGTCCATCATCCGGCTGAAGTCTTGATCCAAGCGGGGGCTGAAGAGGTCCATTATCCGGCTGAAGTCTTCTATCAAGCGGCATCTTCAATCTTCTTTCTTCCGGATCCATCTTCATCCCGCCGACGCGGAACATCCATCCTGGCCAATGACTTCCCGACGAATGACGGTTCCTTTAAATGACGTCATCCAAGATGGCGTCCCTCGAATTCCGATTGGCTGATAGGATTCTATCAGCCAATCGGAATTAAGGTAGGAAAAATCTGATTGACTGATTGAATCAGCCAATCAGATTCAAGTTCAATCCGATTGGCTGATTGGATCAGCCAATCAGATTGAGCTTGCATTCTATTGGCTGTTCTGATCAGCCAATAGAATGCAAGCTCAATCCGATTGGCTGATCCAATCAGCCAATCGGATTAAACTTGAATCTGATTGGCTGATTCAATCAGCCAATCAGATTTTTCCTACCTTAATTCCGATTGGCTGATAGAATCCTATCAGCCAATTGGAATTCGAGGGACGCCATCTTGGATGACGTCATTTAAAGGAACCGTCATTCGTCGGGAAGTCGTCGGCCAGGATGGATGTTCCGCGTCGGCGGGATGAAGATGGATCTGGAAGAAAGAAGATTGAAGATGCTGCTTGATAGAAGACTTCAGCCGGATGATGGACCTCTTCAGCCCCCGCTTGGATCAAGACTTCAGCCGGATGATGGACCTCTTCAGCCCGATAATGGATCTCTTCAGCCACCGCTTGGACTTGGATGAAGACTTCGGAGCCTCCTCTGGACGGATCGGTGATACCCGGTGTGGTGAAGACAAGGTAGGAAGATCTTCAGGGGCTAAGTGTTAGGTTTATTTAAGGGGGGTTTGGGTTAGATTAGGGGTATGTGGGTGGTGGGTTGTAATGTTGGGGGGGTATTGTATGTTTTTTTTACAGGCAAAAGAGCAGAATTCTTTGGGGCATGCCCAGCAAAAGGTCTTTTTAAGGGCTGGTAAGGTAAAAGAGCTTTTCTATTTTAATTTTAGAATAGGGTAGGGCATTTTTTTATTTTGGGGGGCTTTGTTATTTTATTAGGGGGCTTAGAGTAGGTGTTATTAGCTTAAAATTGTTGTAATATTTTTATAATGTTTGTAAATAATTTTTTTATTTTTTGTAACTTAATTCTTTTTTTATTTTGTGTACTTTAGTTAGTTTATTTAATTGTATTTATTTGTAGGTATTTGTATGTAATTAATTTATTGATAGTGTAGTGTTAGGTTTAATTGTAGATAATTGTAGGTATTTTATTTAATTAATTTATTGATAGTGTAGTGTTAGGTTTAATTGTAACTTAGGTTAGGATTTATTTTACAGGTAATTTTGTAATTATTTTAACTAGGTAGCTATTAAATAGTTATTAACTATTTAATAGCTATTGTACCTGGTTAAAATAAATACAAAGTTACCTGTAAAATAAATATTAATCCTAAAATAGCTACAATATAATTATAATTTATATTGTAGCTATATTAGGGTTTATTTTACAGGTAAGTATTTAGATTTAAATAGGAATAATTTATTTAATAAGAGTTATTTTATTTTGTTAGATAAAAAATATATTTAACTTAGGGGGTGTTAGTGTTAGGGTTAGACTTAGCTTTAGGGGTTAATAACTTTATTATAGTAGCGGTGAGGTCCGGTCGGCAGATTAATAATTAATAATTGTAGGTAGGTGGCGGCAACATTGGGGGCGGCAGATTAGGGGTTAATAAATATAATATAGGGGTCGGGGGTGTTAGGGGCAGCAGATTAGGGGTACATAGGGATAACGTAGGTTGCGGCGGTGTACTGAGCGGCAGATTAGGGGTTAATAATAAAATGCAGGGGTCAGCGATAGCGGGGGCAGTAGATTAGGGGTTAATAAGTGTAAGGTTAGGGGTGTTTAGACTCGGGGTACATGTTAGGGTGTTAGATGCAGACTTAGGAAGTGTTTCCCCATAGGAAACAATGAGGCTGCGTTAGGAGCTGAACGCTGCTTTTTTGCAGGTGTTAGGTTTTTTTTCAGCTCAAACTGCCCAATTGTTTCCTATGGGGATATCGTGCACGAGCACGTTTTTTAAGCTGGCCGCGTCCGTAAGCACCGCTGGTATTTAGAGTTGCAGTGGCGGTAAATTATGCTCTACGCTCCCTTTTTGGAGCCTAACGCAGCCCTTCTGTGAACTCTAAATACCAGCGGTATTTAAAAGGTGCGGGGGGGGGAAGCATGCGTAGCTAACGCACCCCTTTGGCCGCAGAACTCTAAATCTAGCAGAAAGAAAGTAAGTTCCTGAACGTAATACATCCCAAAACTACCACCTTCTATTTAACCCCTAAAATTCACAAGAACAATAAACAACCTCCAGGTCATCCAATTGTCTCAGGAAATGACAGTTTAACAGAGAGAGGCAGTCAGTATATTGACCTCAGATTAAGACAATTTCTAACACAACTCCCTTCATATGTGAGAGATACCATGGAAGTTCTAGAGATAATCAAAGACATCCATATCACTGAAACCACTTGGTTAGCAACATCAGATGTAGAATCTTAGAACATCAGCATAAACCACAAGCTGGGACTAAATGCTGTAAAAAAAATTCCTAGACATGTCAACTGATGAGAGCAAGGAACACAATTAATTCATGATAGATTTACTCAAGTTCGTTCTTACAAAAAAATATTTCTTATTTAACAATGAATACTACTTAAAGACCCAAGGAACAGCTATGGGTACTGCTTGTGCACCAACACATGCCAATTTATTTCTAGGTTGGTGGGAACATACAACAGTCTTTTCAGATACCAATGATCAATATACTAAAAATATTCCTCTGTGGATTAGGTATATTGATGATATCCTGTTCTTGTGGGAAGGACCTGAATCTGAATTAGATAGATTTCTTAACCAACTGAACACCAACAATTTGAATATCAAATTAACATACCAAAAAAGTCTGACAGATATTTCTTTTTATGATTTACATATTCAGAAAAACACAAATGGCTCATTGAGTATGGATGTATTCAGAAAGGAAACAGCTACAAACAATGGACTCCACTCAACCAGCGCTCATGCACCGAACACTACGAGAACGCTGCCCATTGGAGAATTTTTAAGAATGAAACGTAACTGTTCTGATGATAAAATATTTAAGAAAAGAGCATTAGAACTGGAAAGTAGATTGTCTCTAAGAGGATACAGCAAAAGATCAATCCGTAAAGCTAAAAGAAGAGCTCTTGTGACTCCAAGAACAGATCTATCGAAGGTCCGTACTAAGAATCCTGACAATAAAACTCGATTGGTATTAACATACAATGACCAATCACAGCAGGTTATTAATATAATCCAAGAATATTGGCACATACTGCAGTCAGACCCAGTATTAAGGAATCTAATTGGACCCAGAGCAGATATTAGTTATAGAAGATCTCGAAATTTGAAAGAAATTATACCAAGAAAACAAAAGAAACCTAAAAACTGCAGAACTAGGTTCTTTCCCTTGTGGGAGCTGCTCAACCTGTACCAACATGATAAAAAAGAAAAAAATTATTACAGACAGATTTGGTAAACAACACCAAATCAAAACATACATAAGCTGTAATACTGTTGGACTTATTTATGCTCTCCAATGCAAGTGTCCGTGTACCTATATTGGAATGACTACTAGAAAATTACATACGAGAATTATGGAACATCTTCGAAATATTCGCAATGCTCCCCAAGACATATCCAAAAATAAAAAAGTTACTTCCGTAGCATCACATTTTCTGAAGCATCACCATTCCAAAACATCCGAACTGGAATGTTATAACATACAAAAAAAATGTCCTTTATGGATTGTGTACATCCTAAGAGTTTAAATGAACAGAACAACTATTCTATGTTCATCTAACAAAATACACAAAACATATAAGAAAGTTGCTTCAATAAACTTAAACCCAAAATTAAATACATAAAGAATGGATGTTAATGGCTAATAATCAGCATTCAAATTCACTCTTCAACCTAGGCAATGATAAATACATCCTACAATTAACTATCAATGCGCTTTTAGGAAAATTATGAATATTATCTACCTCTTCCAAATCCTTGCAGCTCTAACATCAAAAATGGTTAATTTCAAATTCACATATTCTAACCACGTTATGTGAGTAAAAAATTCCCTATTTTGTTTCACTTTTCTTATTCAATATTTTAATACACCAAGCACCATTCACACACTGTTGTTTTTCATTTTTTATTTTAGGTGACACTGATACAACCTCCACACTCACACTCTACACATAGGTCCACATTGAACACCTCAGCGTAGTAATTAGAACTACCGACTAGATATTAAAAGATTAAATATGCTTTTTATGATAGAAATTAAACAATGTAGTCTCACTCTTAACACTTGAAATTGTAATTTAACATATTGTAAAGAACAATAATATATTCTCATATGCACTCTCACACCACACATAACCTCTTTTTTATTAATTTAATAGAATTCACCAATCACTCCCATTCACAAGGATAACTCACATTTATGATTTAACAGGAAACAAATTTCCTCTATTATTAAAATGATGTGAAGGTAGTAAAGGAACTAAAGGAAGACGAGCCAAATTAAGCAAATATAGATACAATTAAAATCTAAAATAATATCTAATTCATAGATGAAATGTACCATGATTTAATCTTAAGTTGTAAACATGAAATCCATATAAATGGAATGCTTATGAAGCAGAGAACATGCATCGATTATAGGGCTGTATATAATAATCCCAATAACATGATTGCAGATACAAAAGAAAGACCGAAGATAAATAAACCTTTGCAGGACAGATCTATTAATTACGATCCAAGCGCACAACCGACAAATAACAAAAAAGCATGTAAAATCATGTAACTACATTGCCAAATATTAAGAATCACAAAAGTGTGCCTAACGTCATGTCAAATGAAACATAATTAATTACAAATATAATAACTGTTTTACTTAAAGTCCAACAAGTAGTACTCAGTAATATTTATCATTGCAAGAATATAATAAACTACTCGATGTTAATAAATAACTATTTCAGATGGGTCTCCGTTTCATAACAAAGTCCTCAAGTGCACTCTACTGTCAATCAAACCAGGATGGTTCGGGTTGGATCAAGATTGAGGTATGGGTGGAGCTAAGGCGATATACACCCGCAGACGCCGGCGTGCACATCACCTTTTGAAAAAGCCGAAATGTAAAACGGCGAAACATGTTAAGGGAGGGTTGTTGATCTTTTCAACTCCTAATTTTTTTTTAAAACTTTAGCAAACAGTTGGGGCAGAATAATTACGGAATAATTTTACAATATATAACATGTACTGGGCTTGGAATAGTATTTTATACTTAAATACCAAACAATACCCTTAAGTTAAAAGTAACAATGTTGCTTGTTTTTTGTAGACGCAGACACGTCGAGTGAATATAGTCCAAATAAGTATTTACTAAGTGGCTAAATTATAAATTGTTTAACAAACCGCCAGCAATTTCATATAAAAATAAGCTGTAATAGACATATAGACCGCTGGTGAATTACTCCCTGATTAGCCATTAAAAACATTGTGAATATATATTTCGGATTGAAACCAGATCTGAATTAGCAACACTTTAATGCAAGCGGTTCATTACTAATAGTGACCATGCGGTACTTATGTTGTTGCCTTTCAAAGAGATTATACACGTTAACCTTAAGTTATATTGCTATCTAATTTCAAAGCTACATAATACAGTATTTAATACCTAAAATAACGTAAAGGGTGTAAAACTGACTCAATATCTGCAAGTCAGGGGTGTAAAGATACACTGAAATACAACACATTGAGACAGAGTAAACATCACATAATACTATTACCTGCTCAATTTAATAACCCTGTATGTAAAATACTTTAATAAATATATAGCTGCGAGTTACACAGTAAAAATGTGGGACTATAATGTATAAACATATCCACTCACTGTATTATCCAATAAAGAGATAGCAAGTACTAATCGTAACTTTATTCCACTAACTTATATGTGGTGAATAATAAACTTTCATAACATTCACCCTTTTAAAGGGCCAGCACGTGAGATAAAAGACTCACCTCTTTAATAGTGCCAAATACTTTATTTAGCAGCACATTGCCACTTTGGATATACATAAATATTAAGCACTTATTACTAACAAATCAACTAAGGGCACCATTATTCTGTTAAAGAATTATAATCCAGTGAACTACTCAATAGGTGTTAACCAATTCAGGACAGGTCATACATGTTACAAAAGGTGAATTCAAACAATCTATCCTGTATACTTTAGTGAATTTACCTAACTGTAAGCCCTTATTTCACATTATTCTGTAGTAACAGAATTCCTTAACTCCCAGAATACCTTAGTGCTATTATTCATGAACGCCCTTATTCTGTTTGCGTTTTTTATTTCCATCTGTGTGTTTTAAAGTGTTGTAATAAAAGTTAAATTTTAGCTTTATTTCCTAACCTTCACTCCATATCAATAAGATGCTCCAACAATAACATGGGGAGAGGGAAGTGCTAGGTCAATGCATCTTGTCCATAGTCAAAATTCTTTTTGACTTAAGTACTCCAAACAATCTTCTATTATATATTGTTACAGTGTGGCCACAAAATTGGAAGTAAATCTGTTCAAAACAGTGTGAAATTATTTATTTGTAATTCTGCAATCACACTGTACTAAAGTGTGTTTTTTAATAGCATGTTTGGTATAGTGTAATTGCAATATTAGAAATAAACCAAAGCACGTTTGCACTGTACTGAATGGGTTTACTTCTAATATTGTGGTCACACAAAATGTAGACTGTACGGAACAGGTTTACTTTTAATATTGTGGTCTACTTGAACCAAATGTGTTATTAATATATAAAACATCTGGTACAATGCAATCACAATATTAGAACTAAACATGTCATACAGTGTAAACTTGTTGCAGCATTACGAATAGTATTAAAAGCTGTATTGTACCTGTTTTATAACAGAGAAACTTTGCATACAAAGAGGGAAGCGCTCTACCAGGAGCGAACAGCAGCTCAGTGCCTTGTTTTATGGCGAGATACTACCTAGGAGCAGCCTCTTTTAGCCGATTTGCGCTTTTCACAGAGGAAAACTTTACTGAAGTATATCATTCTGATCCTGCCAAGTAAGGTCAGTCCAGCCCCTGAAATACCAGGCAATTCATAATAGTTAACTTTGTCTGGAATTTCTAAGGTTCTAACTACTGTCCATCAGCTTAGGTGAAGTTCTTTTACAAATACTGTCTTGCCACCTTTTCAGGGACAAGATTGCACTTACAGTGAAACTTAATTATCTTTTATTTGAACCCTTATTAAACAGAAAGCATAGCTATATTTATGTAAAAACACTATATATGTTGTATAAACATGCTTTAAAAACATGCCCCCTCCACATTGCCGAGGTCCACATTCATGTGAAATGTAGTAAAATTGTCGGAAAGGCAGTGAGGCCTATACTTTCCGATGTAAGACACATCGCCAATTGTTTGTACCCACATTTTATAACATTTTGCCCAATGGGCAATGTGTGAGACTGGTTCATTTCTACATCTCTCAAATAATTAAGTAGTATTATAACATGTTGGTTTGATAACTACTATATCTTGCTTGTAGACAAATTGATAACAGTTTTCCAATCTACTAGAAAATACAGGGAGTGCAGAATTATTAGGCAAATGAGTATTTTGACCACATCATCCTCTTTATGCATGTTGTCTTACTCCAAGCTGTATAGGCTCGAAAGCCTACTACCAATTAAGCATATTAGGTGATGTGCATCTCTGTAATGAGAAGGGGTGTGGTCTAATGACATCAACACCCTATATCAGGTGTGCATAATTATTAGGCAACTTCCTTTCCTTTGGCAAAATGGGTCAAAAGAAGGACTTGACAGGCTCAGAAAAGTCAAAAATAGTGAGATATCTTGCAGAGGGATGCAGCACTCTTAAAATTGCAAAGCTTCTGACGCGTGATCATCGAACAATCAAGCGTTTCATTCAAAATAGTGAACAGGGTCGCAAGAAGCGTGTGGAAAAACCAAGGCGCAAAATAACTGCCCATGAACTGAGAAAAGTCAAGCGTGCAGCTGCCAAGATGCCACTTGCCACCAGTTTGGCCATATTTCAGAGCTGCAACATCACTGGAGTGCCCAAAAGCACAAGGTGTGCAATACTCAGAGACATGGCCAAGGTAAAAAAGGCTGAAAGACGACCACCACTGAACAAGACACACAAGCTGAAACGTCAAGACTGGGCCAAGAAATATCTCAAGACTGATTTTTCTAAGGTTTTATGGACTGATGAAATGAGAGTGAGTCTTGATGGGCCAGATGGATGGGCCCGTGGCTGGATTGGTAAAGGGCAGAGAGCTCCAGTCCGACTCAGACGCCAGCAAGGTGGAGGTGGAGTACTGGTTTGGGCTGGTATCATCAAAGATGAGCTTGTGGGGCCTTTTCGGGTTGAGGATGGAGTCAAGCTCAACCCCCAGTCCTACTGCCAGTTTCTGGAAGACACCTTCTTCAAGCAGTGGTACAGGAAGAAGTCTGCATCCTTCAAGAAAAACATGATTTTCATGCAGGACAATGCTACATCACACGCGTCCAAGTACTCCACAGCGTGGCTGGCAAGAAAGGGTATAAAATAAGAAAATCTAATGACATGGCCTCCTTGTTCACCTGATCTGAACCCCATTGAGAACCTGTGGTCCATCATCAAATGTGAGATTTACAAGGAGGGAAAACAGTACACCTCTCTGAACAGTGTCTGGGAGGCTGTGGTTGCTGCTGCACGCAATGTTGATGGTGAACAGATCAAAACACTGACAGAATCCATGGATGGCAGGCTTTTGAGTGTCCTTGCAAAGAAAGGTGGCTATATTGGTCACTGATTTGTTTTTGTTTTGTTTTTGAATGTCAGAAATGTATATTTGTGAATGTTGAGATGTTATATTGGTTTCACTGGTAAAAATAAATAATTGAAATGGGTATATATATGTTTTTTGTTAAGTTGCCAAATAATTATGAACAGTAATAGTCACCTGCACACACAAATATCCCCCTAAAATAGCTAAAACTAAAAACAAACTAAAAACTACTTCCAAAACTATTCAGCTTTCATATTAATGAGTTTTTGGGTTCATTGAGAACATGGTTGTTGTTCAATAATAAAATTAATCCTCAAAAATACAACTTGCCTAATAATTCTGCACTCCCTGTAGTTTTCTAGCACAATTTCACAGATTTTTTAGACCTTTCTTGTTCAAGCAGAATTTCATGGATGTTCAAATGGTTTATTTCAAAGTTAAAGGATCGTTAATACAGTAGAACGGCATAATCAATAAGTTTCTAATAAAGAGCCAATGCAGTAGCACTTACTCTGAATTAATAATCAGTTGATTATTTCTGACAAATTTCAAAATTCGATTTGCCAATCTCCTGCATCATGTGACAGCCATCAGCCAATCACAGACACATATAAGTATACACTGTAATGTCTCACATAGGAGGTGGTGCCTTTGAAAGTGTGCGTATAAATAGAATGTGCACAATATAAAAGAAGTAAATTGTAAAGTCTCTTAAAACTGCATCCACTGTTGGAATCATGAAAGTTTAATTTTGACTTTAGTATCCCTTTAACCCCTTCATGCGGGTATCTAGTGTTTTGCATTGGAAATTCTGTAATAATTAAATCAGACGATCATTGATGCAATCACGTGATTTCAAGACCGGGATTAAATCACGCTGCTAAGAACGCCCTCAAGTCTGATTCTTCATTCCCTAAAAGGAAACCATATAAAGTAGGACGTTCCATGCTGTCCTAACAATGTGAAGGCTCAGTGCTGTTAGGACAGCATGGAACGTCTTAACAGCGTGAAGCAATTAAAGTTACTGTGCATGCTCAGTTCACATTTTTATAAATACAAATTATATAAGATCAAAAGAATGTTTTTGAATGCAAAAAATTCCAAAAAAATCCACATGGATGCATTTCAGTTTTATGTAGATTAATTTTTATATTATACATGAATTAGCAAAAATGCTTCTAATAAAAGATGGAGCTGTTTCAAAGATGTATTTAAATATGCACTGTGCACTAGCATTTAAAATACAGCACCTGCTCAGAGAGGTGCTTGTACCATCTGGTAATGACACAGTTTATTAACTGCTGACATGATACAGGCCCCACTGGTACACTGAGCAGCTGCAGTATTTTAAATGCTTGTGCACTGAGACTATCTAGCTATGCTTCACATGCACGTGCAGGAAAAATGCTAATACTAAAACAGTGATAACTTTTATTAGAAACATTGTTGCCAACACATGTATATCACAAATGTGTTTCTATTCAAAGATGCAATTCATTTATGGGCATTTAAATTTTGACAGAAATGTCCCTTTGATCAAAGTTATAGGGAATAATAAACTGCACATGTTATAAATAAATATTGGATTGGAAGGAATTATAAAATTAAAGCAAAAATGTACCCCGTTGCTACATAAAGACAAATGTTTTCACGTAGGATGGATTGGAATGAAGGATAGTATTTGTAAACACTGTTTTCCGAAATGTCAACAATTTATTAGTTTGGTATAAACCACATGCAAGATGTTCCTTGTTTACTAATTTAAAGATGCCCATTCCTAGATTTAGATGTAGGTTTAAGATTATCTCTGGAAAGTCAGTTGCAGTATATTAATAATGTATTTTATATGTTTTAGCTCCACAGGAAAACTTGTGCTAATATAAGGAACAGGTAATTTTGAGTACTTGCTTTGTTATATGGGAAATGATCTGCCTGGCAGGAATATCCACAGAATAGCAAAAAAGGAGCTACCAGTGGTAAAGAGTTACAAATCCAAATGATAAGCTGAAAAGCTTTTATTAATTCCATGGTATTAACTTTGATCATACTTTATCAGATAAATAACATTAGAAATTAGCTCTTTAATTTTGCATGCAGGGAAAAAAAGGATTTGCAGCATAATTGAATTCTGTATTGTGAATTGTAAATCAGGATTGCAACCCACAATGGGGTCTCTCAAAACAGTTCTGGCTTGTCGGAAAGGACAAAGTAACCTGTCAAATCAATAACTCTGCAGGGTTACAACTAACAGATATAAATCATTTTACTCCTGGAAGAGTGCAGTGCATCAAAGTAGACTGTTAAGCAAATTTTACCTCGTAAAATCAGATAGTATCAAATTAACAATAATTACGCTGTACCTGACTTCTAAGTGTCTTTGACCTGTCTGTGTGAAAAGGATATTTATATAACTTCGTGTGCTACTTTACAAGGCTCTAAAGCAGGTACTGTGAAAAGTTTTCTTGAATACCACTTTGAAAGATAAGTTCAGTCATGATTGTTCCTTGAAATATTACCACGCATCTAAAGTGTTAAATGCGTGGATAAGTGTTAAAGGCGTGGACCCTTAAATACAGTCGAATTGCATGATCAACGAAGCTGCTTTGGAGCCATTAACGGACTGCCACTTCCTAACCTCTCTGCCACCTCTGAGGTTGCAGATCTAAAACACCACAAATGTATTCATTTTGGTGATTGACAAACCCTGCTCTCATGATTGGTCAAGTGAGAGAAGGGGGTGGCACTGCACAAGGATTTCCTTGTTCAATGTTAAATGCGGTTAGAGGACATACAGCATCTGATATCTGCTCTTCGTGATCACAGGTGGACAGGTTCTCTAGGTGAAAACATTGTCTGTCTGATATTTAATTAACAAGGGCGATTGCAATAACACTTCGAATTTTGAATGAGCATTAGATTTTTTTTCTGACATGTTTCAAGGTTTCCATTTAGGGCTAGATAACGAGTGGAACGCAAAATTGTGGTTCCCTAGTGCAATATTTGTGCTCCACTTGTAAAAACCAGTGCATGCATTAGCATTGTATGGATGCTTTTTGCTCATAAAAGCATGCTTCCATTGACTCCAATGGGATCCTTGTTCGGATGCCATCATACATGGCACAGAACCTAGCGCAGCCGTGATGGGCAGTAGATTTTAAATATATATATATATATATGTATATGAATATATACATATATATTTATGTGTTTATATGTGTATATACACATATTAACACATAAATATACATTTATATAAGCATATACATATATATTGATAGAGAACACACAGTTCCCATAGACCGCAATGTAAAGGCACTTTTCAGTGACTTGTTTTTCCAATATCCCACACCTGCTCGTAACTGCTTCTTGCAATTATTTTATTAAAAAATAAAAATGCTACAATTTTTATTTTAATAACAACTACAACACACTTTATTTTGCGGGCAATAAGGGGACATTTGAAAATTGCGGTAATGGCTAGTTATTTATCATGCGCCTGTAAAGAGGCAAATTTACCTGTTTATAGGCACACAGTAGATTAGTGCTCTACTTGTAATCTAGCCCATATAATGCAACTGCTGTCAGACAATCACAGACACATAATTATATATAGTTTGAAGTCTTGCACATGCTTAGTAGGAACTCATTCCTCAAAAAAGTCTACACATAAAAAGACCGCACAAATAGATAATGAAAGTAAATTGGGGAAATGTTTAAAAATTTCACTGCCTAGATAGATAATGTCTGTTCAAGAAGGACCCTCTGGTTAGGAAGTGAAATGAGAACAAAGTGTCCCAGCACAAAGGTTTTGACCCCAAACTTGACCGGTATAAATAGGCCAAGTACCAAATCACATTACAGAAGGAATGGTTAGTTAAGGCAAAAGGATAAAAAAAAACAGATGGACGATAATCAACCAAAATTATGAGGCAGGAGAGTATTCAGAGGAGAGCCAAAGGTCAACAGTAGTCCAAATCCCAATACAGAGGAGATGAAGGAGTCCAGGCAAGAAGTTGGACACAGAAGGGATTCTGAGTAGAAGTAATCACACTTAAGAATAATCCAATGCACAAGCATAGACAGGAAGCTGGAAGCTGCTTAAATAGGCTGCTAATTAGGTAACTGTCTGCAGCTGGCAGGCAGGTGGAGCTAGAGAGCCAGCCAGACCTTAGTATTCAGCCATCCATACACAGACCCAGAGTTCTCCAGTGGCTCAGGAGGATAGACAAGCTGCTGGGGACTGGAGATTCCTGGATCAACTCAAGGTGCACACTGACAAAAGGTGGGAAGCCACCTGACCATGACAAATAATTGCATGCTCTATCTGAATCATGAAAGTTTGATTTTAATGTCCCTTTAAATAAAATGTCAACTAATAACAATATCATTATAAATGCCACAAGCACAAAAAGAGCCAATATATTGTTATCCTGACAATCAAAAGTTGCATAATGTGAGAGATCATTCTAACAGTAAAATGTTAGTTGCGTGACATAAACTCATGTTGGGTTCCATAAGATATGAGAAATTGATAATGGTAACCACACCAGGATTCCCAGATTTTCACTTTTTTGTAGGATAATGATGGTTTGGGAGAGCTATCCATTCCACTACATTTGCTACTCAAATTAAAGGGACAGTCTGCACCGTGGACATCAATAATGTAGATGTAGGAAAAAAATATTACCTTTAAACTGGAATGACACTGATCATTTCCAAATCTAAATAATCATAACATGTTGTACAACACACACACAATTACAAACACCCTCCTACCCATTGGTTAACCTTTATCTATGCAATTCACTCCTCCATAGGAAATAGCCCTAACCTTTACCCCAAAAATAAAAATAAACTCTTATTAAAAATATAATAATATAACATAAACAAAAGCATTGAAATAAAAAATATGAATGGTTAATCAGAATGTGGATAAAAGGTCTGACTATCAAAACTGAAAAATACAGGATCATTAATAGATTTTCAACTGGTTACAATTTGGAAAATGCATTGACTTGTTTCTCAGTAATTCAAAAGATGTTTTCTAGCTTAGCAAGACCAAAAGCATTTTTTTTTTTGCTTCAGCACACAGAATCACTTGGAAAAAAAAAACTAAATTAATACAGTAGCTTCATGATGAGAGTTCCTCTTTAATAGTTAGAATGCATGGAAAAATATTCACTTCAAACTGGGACGACTCTTATGCTAAACTAATTTCGTTCTCATTGGTAACAATGATTTTATCTTAGGTTGAGCATCCAAGCTATGTTGCAATGCCTCATTAACTTCATTATTAAATTTTAATGTCTAACCTTTAGAGAATGTAGCGCAAGCTCACATCAAAGGCTTGAAACAGAGTAACCTCAGCACACCTCCTAAACCCAGACTCGGAATCTAGTAACATCTTCAATGACTAAATAATTTGTAGGGAAGTGAATTTATAGGGATGTACTGAGTAAAATTTATTTAGTCAACAATGTGATTTTTTTTACTTATGTCTCAGGATCAATAATGGATTTTTGCACATTATTTTATAATACCAAAGTAAAATCTGTACAGATCTGCAATGCTATTTAAAAGGAATTTAAATAATAATAATAAAATAACATTAATTAAATTAGCATGTACAAATGTTTCCAAATTAAACACAATCCCACTATTAATAACAAATCACTTTTATGATTTGTAAAATAAAAAAATACATTAAAAATGTCCAATTTCAGCTCTCAAATTGACTTTACTTTCTTGATATCCTTTTTGAAAAGCACGTAGGTAGGCTCAGGATCTTGCACCTGTGAAATCACTTTGTGGAAGCGGTTTTGCAATTATGCTAGATAGCAGCAGTGTTGACATACAGTGCACCAATCACATACCCATTGCCTACCTAGGAATGTTGAGCAGCTCACACAGTTATAGATGTTAATAGCTGGACCACCTCTAATAAAATGCTAGAAAATACAGGTGAATAGATGTGCAATGAATTTCAAACGTGATCTAACCTTTGCAACGAGGCCCCTCACGAGTGGCTCATGAGCATCTTTGAATCAAGGGCAATGAGTTTACCCATATTTTCACAGGAAAGTCAAGCTTTCTCGAACAAACATCCGTGCTTTCATAAGTGCAAAGCAGTTTGAGTATTACCCAGGTCAATGAGTAGATAGAGTAGGGTCTGGATGGGCAGTACAGCCTCTGATTTGGCTGTATTGAACTAGCCTCTAAGTGCAAGAAGAAAGACTGAAGAGATGATCATAAAGTTGGAAATTGGTAAATGTATTAATAAATATGAAAAAATACCAATTTATTTATCACTGATTAATTCAAAATAAACTATTTAATGTGGTAGATTAAAGTGTAATTATCTAATTTGTATAATTTATAAAGATCAATTTGGGCACCAATATTATGAAGACATTATAAGATGTGTATTTTATTGAAATGTTTAATGTGTTGATGTATCCAAGTACTCCTGAGAATAAATATGACTAGATTGTCTCCCTGCATGAGCTTCAGTCACTATTGCATCATCTCCAGGTCCGGTGGCATGCCACTCTGTAGGTAATTTTGCTGTATGTTTAAATCAAGGGTGATAATTGTGCTAAAGGATATACACTAAAGTACTTTAAATACAATATCCCCCAAAAATCGCTCAAAAGTTCTAAATATTACTAAAAATATCAAAGATATATGCATCAGAATTTGAAAAATCTAAATATCCCAGTTCTAGACTTAAAGGGACACTAAACCCAAACATTTTCTTTCATGATTCAGGTAGAGAATACAATTGAATTCTATTATCTAATTTGCTTCATTCTTTAGATATCCTTTGTTAAAGAAATAGCAATGCACATGTGTGAGCCAATCACAAGAGGCATCTATGTGCATCTACCAATCAGCAGCTACTGAGCATATCTAGATATGCTTTTCAGCAAAGAATATCAAGAGAATAAAGCACATTAGATAATAGAAGTACACTAGAAAATAGTTTAAAATCACATGCTCTTTCTAAATCATGAAAGAAAAATTTTGGGTTTCATGTCCCTTTAATGGTAATAGTCTCAGAAGGACATATAATAACAATATTAAAATGTATTTAATACAATGTTGCACATAAAAGGAAACATATACTTACAAAAGTATTTTAAAAGTATTTTATAATCCCATCCATGGAGCATATGTTGAAGTCCTGGTAGTCTGGTTGTCTCTATATTCAATCCGGAACAAGGTCACATTAAAGTGCTGCAAGAAATATGAACAACTCAATCAGGTGTGGTACATACAGCCACTTAAAAAGCAAAAATCCGTACTCATAAGTAAGCTGCAGATGTTTCACAGTACGAAACGCAGCCTAGTGGTATCACTTCTTCCACCCGTGGTAGGTATAAGGGGACGTTCCGCTTCGCACTCACAACTACAGCCACCTATCTTAACTTTGAAGGATTACTGGACACTGCTTGAACCACTGCTGGGCTTGATATTGGTGACCGCCAATTAGAGACCACAACTACATTTGTTATGACAGGCAAAGTAAATAGATTGGCCCCTTATATCTACCATGGGGGGATTAAACGGACATTCCAGCTAAAACTGAAATCCACATGGATGCATTTCGGTTTTGAATAGAATTATTTTTGTAATATACATGTATTAGCAAAAATGCTTCTAACAAAAGTTTTTAAAAGTGTACTTAAGTATGCACCGTGCACCAGCATTTTAAACACAGCACTTGCTCAGAGAGCCGAAGGTGCTTGTACCATCTGGTAATGACTCAGTTTGCTAATTACTGACACGAATCCCCATTGGTGCTCCGAGCAGCTGCAGTATTTTGTTATGACAGGCAAAGTAAATAGATTGGCCCCTTATATCTACCATGGGGGGATTAAACGAACATTCCAGCTAAAACTGAAATCCACATGGATGCATTTCGGTTTTGAATAGAATTATTTTTGTAATATACATGTATTAGCAAAAATGCTTCTAACAAAAGTTTTTAAAAGTGTACTTAAGTATGCACCATGCACCAGCATTTTAAACACAGCACTTGCTCAGAGAGCCGAAGGTGCTTGTACCATCTGGTAATGACTCAGTTTGCTAATTACTGACACGAATCCCCATTGGTGCTCCGAGCAGCTGCAGTATTTTAAATGCTGGTGCACTGAGAGTATCTAGTTATGCTTCACATGCACATTCAAATTATAACACTAAAACAGTGATAACTTTTACTAAAAGCATTCCTGAAAATACAAGTATATTGCAAATATGTTTGTATTTAAATCTGTAATTCAACTATGTTTATTTAAAGGGACATGAAAACTATTTTTTTTCTTTCATGATTTAGAAAGAGCATGCAATTTTAAACAACTTTCTTATTTACTTATATTATCTATTTTGCTTCATTTTCTTGATATCCTTTGCTGAAAAGCATATCTAGATAGGCTCAGTGGCTGCTGATTGGTGGCTGCACATAAATGCCTTGTGATTCGTTAGCACATGTGCATTGGTATTTCTTCAACAAAGGATATCTAAAGAATAAAGCAAAATAGATAATAAAAGTAAATTGGAATGTTGTTTAAAATTGTCTTCTGTTTCTGAATCATGAAAGAAAACTTTTGGGTTTAATGTCCCTTTAAATTTTGACCGGAATGTCCCTTTAGGAGATGCATTTCGTACTTTGAAACATCTACAGCTTACAGTGTGAGTAAAAATATATGCTTTTTAAGTGACTTTTTGTACCACACCTTTATATTTCTTGCAGGACTTTTATGTGACATTATTCCAGATTGAATAAAGAGACTTTTGGACTACCAGGACTTTTATTTATGCCCTACAGATGGGATTTCAAAATATTTTTAAAATTGTTTTGTTTGTATATGTTTCCTTTTATAAGTAACATTGTATTAAACACATTGAGGCCTACTTATCAAGCCTAATCTGCTGCCCCGACACCGCCGCCACCTACATTATACTTATTAACCCCTAATCTGCCGCTCCCTACACCGCCACCACCTACATTATACTTATTAACCCCTAATCTCCCGCCCAACACCACCACCACCTACATTATACTTATTAACCCCTAAACTGCCGCCCGACACCACCACCACCTACATTATACTTATTAACCCCTAATCTGCTGCCCCTACACCGCCGCCACCTACAGTATACTTATTAACCCCTAATCTGCCGCCCTGCCACCGCCGCCACCTACATTATACTTATTAACCCCTAATCTGCCATCCCGACACCGCCGCCACCTACATTATACTTTTTAACCCCTAATCTACCGCCCACCACCGCGGCCACCTACATAAAGTTATTAACCCCTATCCCACCGCTCCCAGAGCCCACCGCAACTAAATAAATGTATTAACCCCTAAACCCCTGGCCTCCCGCATCACTACCACTTACTAAACCTATTAACCCCTAAACCGCCAGCCCCCCACATAGCCATAAACTAAATTAAACTATTAACCCCTAAACTTAACAACCCGCTAACTTTATATTAAATGTTAACTCATCCCTATCTTATAATAAATTTAAACTTACCTTTAGATTTAAATTAAACTATATTAAACTAATAATTAACCTACCCTAACTATTATACTACAATTACATTAAACTATATGAAACTAATAAGTAACCTACCCTAACGTTATACTAAATTATATTAAACTATATTAAACTAATAATTAATCTACCCTAACTGTTATACTAAAATTACATTAAACTACAAATTAAATTAACTATATTATATATTTAAACACCTAACCCTACTCAAATAATTTAAATCTACAATAAAAAATTACAAAGTTACAAAAAACTAACAACTAAGTTACAAAAAATAACAAACACTGTTACAAAAAAAAATAAACACTAAGTTACACAAAATAAAAAAGAAATTATCAAATATTTAAACTAATTACACCTAATCTAATAGCCCTATGAAAATAAAAAGCCCCCCCCCCCCCCCAAATAAAACCCCCCTAACCTACAATAAACTACAAATAGCCCTTAAAAGGACATTTTGCGGGGCATTGCCCCAAAGAAATCAGCTCTTTTACCTGTAAATAAAAAATACAAATACCCCCCAACAGTAAGACCCACCACCCACACAACCAACCCCCCAAATAAAAACCTAACTAAAAAAACCTAAGCTCCCCATTGCCCTGAAAAGGGCATTTGGATGGGCATTGCCCTTAAAAGGGCATTTAGCTCTATTTCTGCCCAAACCCTAATCTAAAACTAAAACCCACCATATAAACCCTTAAAAAAACCTAACACTAACCCCTGAAGATCCACTTACAGTTTTGATGATCCGACATCCATCCTCAAAGAAGCCAGCAGAAGTCTTCATCCAAGCGGCCGAAGTTTTCATCCAAGCCTGCAGAAGTCTTCACCCTGACGGCATCTTCTATCTTCATCCATCTGGCGCGGAGCGGCTCCATCTTCAAGACATCTGGCGCCGTGCATCCTCTTCTTTTGACGTCTTCTTCAACAATGAATGTTCCTTTAAATGACGTCACCCAAACCCTAATCTAAAATTAAAACCCACCCAATAAACCCTTAAAAAAACCTAACACTAACCCCCGAAGAGCCACTTACACTGAAGACCAGACATCCATCCTCAACGAAGCAGCAGAAGTCCTCAGCGAAGCCGGAAGAAGTCTTCATCCAAGCGGGCCGAAGTCTTCATCCAACCGGGCCTAAGTCTTCATCCAACCAAGCAGAATTCTTCATCCAGACGGCATCTTCTATCTTCATCCATCCGGTGCGGAGCGGCTCCATCTTCAAGACATCTGGCGCAGAGCATCTTCTTCTTTTGACGTCTTCTTCAACAATGAATGGTCCTTTAAATTACGTCATCCAAGATGGCGTCCCTTAGATTCCGATTGGCTGATAGAATTCTATCAGCCAATCGAATTAAGGTGGAAAAAAATCCTATTGGCTGTTGCAATCAGCCAATAGGATTGAGCTTTCATCCTATTGGCTGATCCAATAATGTTAAAAAGCACTGGCATCTCCTTTTGAAAGATCCAATAATTGGACATACACTTGGAAATGTATATATAAAAGAGCAAAACATTTTTAAAATATGCTAGCTCCCAGTGAGTATAAAAAGAAAAGAGTGACACTTAATGGTAGTATTAAAGATCTGAAAGGGGACTTAATAGAAGGTTTTTTTCCTTGCCACCAATGCAAGTCATGCAAAAATAGTACTAAATTAAAAAGTATTAAGTCAGATAAAACAGGAAAATTATTAAAAATTAATGGAATAATTAGATGCACAGATACAAACGTAATATATCTCTTGCAATGTAGTTGTAATCTTAGATATTTTGGTCAGACTAGTTGGAAACTACGGGACCGCTTAAGAGAGCATCTATTAGAGATTGAACATGGTAGGAAAGATACCACATTATATAAATACTTTTTAGAGGTACTGGGGACTTGAGATTTTGGGGTATAAAGAAGGTAACACATGATGGTAGAAGGGGTAATATGGAAGATAAATTATTAAAACAGGAAACAGAGCTTATTTATGATTTTGGAACACTATCACCTGCAGGCCTTAATAGTGAATTAGACTTGAACTTTATAATGAAATAGAAGTCCATATAGAAAGGGTTAAAATAATAATATACCTTTTATACAAAAAAACAAGGATAGGTCAATATGATTGTGTGTTGTATATCTGTACACTGTTAACAAAATACTAATATAAAAAATCCCAATGACAATCTGATAAGACAATTGAATTAAAACTCATATATTATATGTATAAAGAAAAATATATATGTGTAGCATAGAATTTGACTAGTGTTTTAAAAGAACTGAGGCACAGTTTTGCCAATTAATAAATAAATAAATAGCTATGAATAAGCCAGAAAGAATAACATTATGCTATTATTGTGAAGATTTAAACAGCCCAAATTTGTCTTGAGGAGATTATAGCTACAATCAAAACGAATAAAGGGTTAACATCTAGCCCTATATAGAGGAGGAGCATAAAAGAAAAATCATCTTGACAAAGGCTCTGAGCAGCTGAAACGTGTAGACATTCTATTTTTTCACAGCTCCTGAACTGAGATCCTGGATTGACTCCCATAAACGCAGCGTTGAAAATACTTCCAAGAACGGAGCAGTAGGACTTTGAAGATATACAAGTATATTCAAAAGAGTGCGCACTCTAAAAAATCGTCAATGATTGGTTACTGCAAACACTCAATGTCTGACCACAGGAGCGTGCAGACTGTCGGAGGATGCCGAAGAAACAGTGAGTACTACACAATCACTGAAAAACCTATTTTTGATCTTAAAGGTGCAACATTTACAAACAGGTGTTGCTTAAATATAACAACATTCTGGGGTCTAATAAATTTAATACCACGTATATTGACATTGTAACAGCTACATCTTTGATTGTCACAGGATTCAATTATATACTGAAAAACTCCATACTTAAGGATTTCCTATTTACACAGACTGCCACCTTATGAGAACGAGTCTTTTAAAACTAAGTAACCCTCAGAAAGCACAAGCAAAAAATTGGGTATTAAGTTACGGAGTAGTAAAAGTCTTCTAAATGATTAATAATAACTGCTCCCAGTTTGTGTTTAGATACGGACATTTAGGATAGAACTGCTTTGAAACACCTTGCAAGTTTGTCTCATTTAGTTGCAACATTTGTTTATAATTGATATTGAAACATACTATGTTTATCAAGTGTTAAACTTTGACACCGGTGTCAGTGATATTGTTTTTAAATTGTGATATTAAAATATTTTATTGATTTTTATGAACACAAGATGTTTTGATTGGTCACTTATCAGTGACACGTATGTATGATGATAATTAGAGCTCTCAGTGCTAATTGATTATTAGAATTGCCTGTTTTTTTACAAAATAACTTAGATTAAAGGATTACTAATATAATCCTATTCCCCTTAGGTCACTTTTTAAACAGATAGCCCACGGGCGTCACCCACACCCTAACCTTTACTGAATTTTCATTTGGATTGTACCCTGTGAGAAGTATGATCAGTGGGTAGGCAGTCATTCTGTTTTTGTTTAAGTTCATGAGACAACACCTCTTTCTTTATTGAGCGTATTGGTGCTATCGAATGCAAGAAAGTTGACGGCTTGATAAGTAGGCCTCATTGTAATGCTGTTATTATGGCGCCTATTTATGAAAGGCCTGTCGGACATGATCTGACAGTGCGGATCATGTCCGACAGACCTCGCTGAATGCGGAGAGCAATACGCTCTCTGCATTCAGCATTGCACCAGCAGCTCTTGTGAACTGCTGGTGCAACGCCGCCCCCTGCAGATTTGCGGCCAATCAGCTGCTAGCAGGGGGTGTCAATGAACCCGATCGTATTTGATCAGGTTGAATTGCAGCGATGTCTGTCCGCTTCCTCAGAGGAGGCGGTCAGGTTATGGAGCAGCGGTCTTTAGACCACTGCTTCATAACTAGTGTTTCTGGCAAGCCTGAAGGCTCACCAGAAACACGTGGCTTCAAGCTTCGTACGGAGCTTGATAGATAGGCCCCTATATGTCCTTCTGAGACTATTACTGTTAAACCTAGAGTTGGGAAATTTAGATTTTTCAATTTCTGAGCCCACTTGAATATTTTGGTAATTTTGCTATGCAAGATTATTAAAGGGATATAAAACAAAAAAAAATCCTTTGTGATTCAGACAGACGATACAATTTAAAAAGGTTTCCATTTACTTCTATTATACAATTTGCTTAATTTCCATGGCATTCTTTGTTGAAGAGATACCTTAGTAGATGTCTGGTGCACTACATGGCAGGAAATAGAGCTTCCCTCCAGTGCTCTTGCAAAACCGCTGCTCTAGACACGTGCATGCTCCTAAGTTTTAGTCCCTGCTTTTGAACAAAAGATACACATGGGTATATTTATTAATGTGCAAGCGGACATGATAAAATGTAGCGTATCAAGTCCACTGCACATCAATACATTTGTGAACTGCTGGTGCAATGCCGACCACTGCAGATTCGCGGCCATTTGGCTGCTAGCAGGGGTGTCAATCAACCCGATCGTATTCGATTGGGTTGATTTCTGTCCGCCGCCTCAGAGCAGGTGGAAAGTTATGGAGCAGCAGTCTTTAGACATACAGAGCTTGATAAATTGACCCCAAAGAGTACAAAGAAAATTTGATAATAGAATTCAAATAGAAAGTTGTTTAAAATTGCTTGCTCTATCTGAATCATGGAAGGAAAAAAATGGGGGTCATATGCCTTTAAAATAACTACAAAAGATTTAGATCTCAAACTATATTTAAGGGACTTTATAAAGGTACAATGTAGTGTAACCCCCTCCCTTTTTATGTGATCCCTTAATGTGTTTCTTTCGTGTTAGCCTTGCAATTGAAACAGAGGGTTTTGATAGTTGAAACTACAACCCCTTATGTACCTAAGGTCCTGAATTATCAAGCTCCGAATAGAGCTTGATGCCCCTGTTTCTGCGGGAGCCTTCAGGCTTGCCCGGAAACAGTAGTTATGAAGCAGTGGTCTAAAGACTGCTGCTCCATAACTTGCCCGACTGCTTTGAGGCTGTGATCTTCAATACGATGCAGTCTTCAATACGATCGGGCTGATTGACACCCGCTGCTAGGGGGCGGCATTGCACAAGCAGTTCAAAAGAGCTGCTTGTGCAATGATAAATGCTGACAGCGTATGCTATCAGCATTTATCGATGTGCAGCGAACATGATCCGCTATATCGGATCATGTCCGCTCGCACCTTAATAAATAGGCCCCTAAGTATTGACTTTTGTGTATAGAGAAAAAAAAAGCAGGGCTGCACTTTCTGTAGGGTCAGCATATATTAATGAGCATATTCTTGAGAACAATTGGTGGTGGTTTCAATGAGCAAAACCAGCAAATTCAAATACATCGCAATGTCACACAAATGTAATACCATTCAGCTACAGTTAGGTAAACATACCAAAGCATAGTATGTTTTGATCTTTGATCAAGGATGTGTTTTGATATTTTTTGGGCTAGTTTGTAATTATAGTTAAACATTGATTACGATTGACAATTGTTGGCAAGAAATCCCTGATGCCACACTTTGAGTTCCCTACAAAGTAAATGAGAGCATAGTTTTAGCAATAGGACCACCATGTTTTTTTTAATTGTATTGTATTTTAGTTAATTAGTTCCTGACATGAGAGAGGTTAAACATCAAAGCATAATTCTTTTTAAATGTCAAAATAAATGACACATTAATGATCCAGTAGTCACATGGGAGTTGTTCAGATGTAAACCATGCAAATATAAATTAATAGGGTATATTCTAGGGAATACTTTGAGGATGTTTTGCATGTTCATGTTAGGGTTGCAAACTAATTGTGCATTGATAGAATAAAATAATTTGTAATTCTTCGGGAAACATAAAGGTGCAATTTATGGTTCTCAGGATGTTCTTCCTCATACATAACCCACAAATCATTTGTTAGTTTGTATTAAAATAAATATTATTGACTGGAAAAAAAACTTGTGCATTGACCTATCAGTCTGCAGAGTGCATAGGACCTGATGCCCAAAAACTCACTGTCATCATGAAGATAAATCATGCAACATCTTTGGGGAGTATTTTTGAGCATTATGCTATGCAGGTGTCTCATTCATAACCAGAGTCCTATAAAGCAAGATAAATAAGAATGAATCCAAAATTTGCCTTTTTATAATTATTTGAGGGATCTTGCAGTACTGACATGACCTCTTAGATAATCTCAACAAAAAGCAGAGCTTTAGATCATCAGGCCCATAGAGACAGTTTGTTAATCAAAAAGTAACATTGAAGCCGTTTCAATGCCATTGCATTGTGCCAATGTATCTACTATTCAAATTTGCTGTGGCTGTTCCTCTCAGTTACCGAAAAAGTATCTCAACCCACTTGTAGCCTGGAGCCAATCAATGTATAGTTTCCCAAAGGGTGTGTTGTTGGTTTGGCAGACACAATAACACAGTGTAACAGACATAAAATAGCTTTAGTGTTTCATAGTACCTCCATGAAAAAAGTAAACTGATAAGTCTATGCACTTGGTTTATTGTTTTTATATACATTGTAATTTAGGTATTCATATTTCAAACATTCCTGGTACACTGAAATAATTTACTCTTACTTGTGAGCTGAGTTGTTGTTCATGAATATGTGAGTACTACTCTGTTTAGTACAGGTTTGGTTTTATAAAATTTTTTTTAAAAGAAGGTCTAAGTTTCATGGCAGAAGTGAGAGCAATAATAATAGTAATAATTATTCTTAGCTGGATTATATAATCAGAGAAGGGCAAGATTAGGCTATACTAGGTCAATGTATTTAAAAGAAGTGTTGTATCCTTTGTGTGCCATAAAAAAAATCATCATTAATATCCAACCCCTAGCCCAAATGTCTATTTTAGCCACATACTAACTTCAGACCAGAACCCTGCTTCTTTCAAACTGGAGACTATCAGTACTATACAATGTCCCATGGTCGGTTTGTGACAATTGTAGATTTGAAAGATGTCTGTTTACACATTATTATTCTCAATGACCACTTTTGTATTAGTTCTGCCTTTCTGAACAGGCGTGATTATCTTGCAGTTTTTCCTTTGACCTTTTTTGCAAGTTTTTGTGCATTCTGCTTTAGTCTTCTCTGCTCAGGGAATAGCAGTGGTTACATACTTTAAGGATCTTTGGGTCCAAATTCCATCTTCACCTTTGGCCTACTGTGGTCTCAGAGAGATTACTTTGTTGTTTGCAGTCTTGGATGGAAGGTAAGGTTGGCCAAGAGTTATACAAGAGTTTCCTTTCAGGAGGTACTGTTAGATTCAGTCTCTTGAGGCCAAAAGTTTCAGTCCCTATCTTGTGTTTCTTTAGCCCAGTATATGGTGGTAATGGAGCAGATGGTGGATACTTAGATGCCTTGCTGTTTTACACAACTTCAGATATGTCCATTACAACTATGTAGGCTAAGGCAGTGTAACAAAGATCACTCCAACCTCTCTCTATTAATTCAGTTGCTAAAGTAGCCAGACGATACTTTGCTGGGTGGATATATTCCTTAAGGCGTATTATCTCTTTCAGTCAAGTCTTCTTCTCGGAAGTACCCTATGTCAATCATCAGGGTAGTTTCCAGAGCTCTATCGACAAAAGAGTTTTCATGTATACTGACTAGTGATGTCGCAAACTTAAAAATTTCGGTTCGCGAACTGCGGACTCAAACTTACGCTATTGTTCGTGAACCGGCGAACCGCCATTGACTTCAATAGGCAGGCGAACTTTAAAACCCACAAGGACTCTTTCTGGCCACAATAGTGATGGAAAAGTTGTTTCAAGGGTACTAACACCTGGACTGTGGCATGCTGGAGGGGGATCCATGGCAAAACTCCCATGGAAAATTACATAGTTGATGCAGAGTCTCTTTTAACCCATAAAGGGCCTAAATCACCTAACATTCCTAAATTGTTTGGAATAACGTGCTTTAAAACATCAGGTATGATGTTGTATCGATCAGGTAGTGTAAGGGTTACGCCCGCTTCACAGTGACAGACCAAAATCTCCGTGTAACGCATCGCAAACAACCGCAGTCCATTTGCACAACCACGAGATAGATAGATTTGATAGATAGATAGATAGATAGATACATAGATTACATAGCTCAATAGATGCAATATACATATGATAGATACAAATTACATAGATCAATAGATGCAATATACATTTGATAGATACGAATTACATAGATCAATAGATGCAATATACATTTGATAGATACGAATTACATAGATCAAAAGATGCAATATACATTTGATAGATACGAATTACATAGATCAATAGATGCAATATACATTTGATAGATACGATTGATAGTTAGATAGATTCGATAGATAAATAGATAGATTTGAAAGATATATAATTTCCCTGACAGAGTATAACAATAAGACATGCGGTCTGGGACCCGTGGTGTGTTTAGTAGTACTATTCTTAGCAGTTTACTACTACCTGTCGGGGGAGGTCTATATGGCCTGCATTTTTGGAACAGGGAGATGGAAGAAGATGATTGGTCTGTCCTCCTACTTCAAATTTGTCCTAAATACAAGTGGCTGTCTCAAAACAGTCCGGCCACGAGATAGATAGATTTGATAGATAGATATACATAGATTGATAGTTAGATAGAATCGATAGAAGATAAATAGATAGATTTGATAGATATATAATTACCCTGACAAAGTATAATAATAAAACATGCGGACCCATGATAACTAGGTTGTGTTAAGTAGTACTATTCTTAGCACTTTAATCCCTGTTACTCCCCCTATCGGGGGAGGTCTATATGACGTGCATGATTACCCTGACAAAGTATAACAACAAGACACGCGGTCTGGGACCCATGGTAACTAGGTTGTGTTAAGTAGTACTGTTCTTAGCAGTTTAATCCCTCTTACTAAACTAAAATTAACAACGGGACATTTCCAAAAAACTACAAGAGACAATAAGATACCTCCTTAAAAGTTTAAGGGATATAACTCAATTTCCACCTTAACTGGGATCACACACCCCTTTGAACTAACCAATAAGGATGCAGGATAGCCCTATAAAGGAATACCTGCCAGCAATGAGAACACATCTTGAAAAAGCCCCAAGTGAGGGGAGAAACCGGTTGATGACTGTGTCTCATTTCCTACAGGTTAATACTGTTTTAACCCCAGATTATTACTTTTTTAACCCCTGGTTTTTACGCTGGACGTCCAGTTATTAAGTCTGTTTGTATTGCTATTTGTTTTTATTTATACTGTTTGAATATCTCTGCCCTCTTTATACTTATATTTATTTGAGTATAGTTTTCTTCTATCCTCAATCACAGTATATATATATATATATATATAAATTTGTGGTTAATCTTTCCACTTTCTGTATGTTTTTTCAAACTAATTTAACCCCTTAAGGACCAGCGACGTACCCTGTATGTCGCTGGCCTTTTTTTGGGACTTGATTGTTTTATAGCGTGGTCTTGCCACCAGCGTTGAGACTGCTCTATTCCACAAAGCCTGCTGGAGGGAGTGCATTAATAGCGTGTTCTTGCTAGACTTGTGCTATTATGTCCTGAAAAAACCCTTAACGGCCAGTGACATACAGGGTACATTGTGGTCATTAAGGGGTTAAAGGGCCCCATTAATTACTTTTTAGTATATATGTACTGATTTTTTTATAATCTTGATTGTATTGTAATTTTAATATAAGTATATATCTTGAAGCGCCAAGATCTCAACCATACAAGCTATACTCCAAAATGCGGAATCTCCCAACCGGATCCCCAAATGTTAATATTACAAAGTGCTAGGTGAGTACAGCGCTACAGTACCCTAAGAAAGGGTAGGTGGCTTAAATATGGTGTCCACGATTGGTTAAACCATCTATAGGCATTAATTAGATAAGCCTAACTAGACGTATGTTTGATAAAAGTTAAAATCGAGGATATGGTAAACCAAATGTACCTATAACCTTAGATTATAACATTTAATAAGCATAAACATTTAAAATCCTTAACAATTAAAGCTGCATAAAATACAAAATATTCACAAAGAAAACTTTAAAAACAAACTAATGGTACCATTAAGTATCCATGGAGAAAAGTGCCCAAATGGGTATAGTTCTTAGTCCTGAGAGTCCAAAAAAAGGGGGGGTTAGGATCCTATGTGTGTCGAACTGATTCCAGTGTTGTATTCAAATTATATATGTAAAAGTGATCACTCTGTGAATACGAAAAAATGTGAACTCAAAAATGGGAGCTCAAAAATGGAAATAAAATTTCAAAAGTTGCTGTTCCAGCTGTGGGCAAAAAATGCTGAAAAAATGAAAAATTTAAAAATTGAAAAGGTGAAAAAAAGTTGTGAAAAAAGTTAAAAATATATAGATTATAGTGAGGTGTACACCAAAAAAATGCCTTAGTGAGTGTTTGTTATGTCCATGGGATATTCAGATAAACCAAATTATCCCAAAAAATCCCAAAATAAATTAATGGTGCTTGCAGAATATCCAAACAAGTATAGTTGTAAGATTCCTAAAATGTTGATTATCTTCTTAGGGAATGTGTTGGTGATGTATTATAACTTTAGTGATGCCATCTTGACCTATAGAATGATACAAAAACAAAAACAGACATAGTGCAATAAAGCTACTATATGGTGAAAATAAAGGTGTTTAACTCACCCAATAAGATCCTGAGCCGTAATACCAGTATCTACGCGTTTCGGTCCACAAAAAGACCTTTCTCAAGACTGGTACCGGCTCTAATGTTTGCCCACCTTAAATGTGTTGGTTATCCAATGAGAATGGATCAATTTGGCGCCTAAAGTTCGCGCCGAAAAAAACGCCGCCGAAAATTGCGCTCTTATTTGTTTACAATCCTAACTGTTGATGGCTATATATCTCCCTTTCAGGTATATGTCTATCAACCTTCAAAATATCCCTTGCTTCAAGGACCGTTGATGTGAGTCCGTCTCCCGATAACCTGATGTTTACACCGGAAGTGGGAATTGACCGGAAGTGACGTTATGGCTTGTATACGTACTTCCAGTTGTCTCTAATTTGCCGCAAGCGTGCCTTTGTTTCTGGGAGCTAGGTCTTCGATGACCTAAGGGGTATTTAAATGGAGTAATATGTGGGAATGTATATTTGGTGGTATTAGGCTCAGGATCTCTCTAGATGGTCAATATACGTGTACATATATGATGACCATTATCGGAAACTTGGTCTAGAACATAGTTCAAACCGAATATCTTTGGAAATACTGGACCCTGTTTATTATTACGCTAACTATAAGACCCTATAGAGAATATATATATATATATAAAACCTTATAACAATATAAAGATTTTCTCTAGTCCAGACCTTCTAATCCAGTCTTTCTAATTCTCACTTTGTAGTCTTATGGTCCGATTCTCATCTTCCAACATCATTTGGTACTTAACTTGTATTTTTATATATTTATATTCTTATATACATTCTGTGGTTTTAACATATAGAAAATGGGTTTTTTATATATATATTTTTTATATATGTTTTTTTTATATATTTTTATATTGTTATAAGGTTTTATATATATATATTCTCTATAGGGTCTTATAGTTAGCGTAATAATAAACAGGGTCCAGTATTTCCAAAGATATTCGGTTTATGGACTCAGATTTTATAAACCTCCACTTTCACCTTATACGTTCTCATATGTTTTATTAACACGGATTGGTTATTTATAATGAAAAATTGTTCACACTTTTTACAACAATTTTATGCTCCTTTTAGAATGTAGAGAAATATGTTGTGGATAATTGTATGGATTTTTTATGCTATTGTGTTTCTTATTGTTTGTTTATGTATTTTCCTATGTCCCATAGAATTTGAACTATGTTCTAGACCAAGTTTCCGATAATGGTCATCATATATGTACACGTATATTGACCATCTAGAGAGATCCTGAGCCTAATACCACCGAATATACATTCCCACATATTACTCCATTTAAATACCCCTTAGGTCATCGAAGACCTAGCTCCCAGAAACAAAGGCACGCTTGCGGCAAATTAGAGACAACCGGAAGTACGTATACAAGCCATAACGTCACTTCCGGTCAATTCCAACTTCCGGTGTAAACATCCGGTTATCGGGAGACGGACTCACATCAACGGTCCTTAAAGCAAGGGATATTTTGGAGCTTGATAGACGTATACCTGAAAGGGAGATATATAGCCATCAACAGTTAGGATTGTACACAAATAAGAGCGCAATTTTCGGCGCCGTTTTTTTCGGCGCAAACTTTAGGCGCCAAATTGATCCATTCTCATTGGATAACCAACACATTTAAGGTGGGCAAACATTAGAGCCGGTACCATTCTTGAGAAAGGTCTTTTTGTGGACCGAAACACGTAGATACTGGTATTACGGCTCAGGATCTTATTGGGTGAGTTAAACACCTTTATTTTCACCATATAGTAGCTTTATTGCACTATGTCTGTTTTTGTTTTTGTATCATTCTATAGGTCAAGATGGCATCACTAAAGTTATAATACATCACCAACACATTCCCTAAGAAGATAATCAACATTTTAGGAATCTTACAACTATACTTGTTTGGATATTCTGCAAGCACCATTAATTTATTTTGGGATTTTTTGGGATAATTTGGTTTATCTGAATATCCCAGGGACATAACAAACACTCACTAAGGCATTTTTTTGGTGTACACCTCACTATAATCTATATATTTTTAACTTTTTTCACAACTTTTTTTCACCTTTTCAATTTTAAAATTTTTCATTTTTTCATTTTTTCAGCATTTTTTGCCCAAAGCTGGAACAGCAACTTTTGAAATTTTATTTCCATTTTTGAGCTCCCATTTTTGAGTTCACATTTTTTCGTATTCACAGAGTGATCACTTTTACATATATAATTTGAATACAACACTGGAATCAGTTCGACACATATAGGATCCTAACCCCCCCTTTTTTTGGACTCTCAGGACTAAGAACTATACCCATTTGGGCACTTTTCTCCATGGATACTTAATGGTACCATTAGTTTGTTTTTAAAGTTTTCTTTGTGAATATTTTGTATTTTATGCAGCTTTAATTGTTAAGGATTTTAAATGTTTATGCTTATTAAATGTTATAACCTAAGGTTATAGGTACATTTGGTTTACCATATCCTCGATTTTAACTTTTATCAAACATACGTCTAGTTAGGCTTATCTAATTAACGCCTATAGATGGTTTAACCAATCGTGGACACCATATTTAAGCCACCTACCCTTTCTTAGGGTACTGTAGCGCTGTACTCACCTAGCACTTTGTATTGTAATTTTACACTATTAAATATATTTTCTAAGATATATATTAGGCTATTACCATTTATTAACTTTTATAACGATTATATTTCTGGTAAGGTAGACCCTTTTAGGTTACCCGTATATTGAATTTGTGTACTACCCTGCCTTCAGCGCCAGTATTTCCGCTTAAATTATTCTACTATCCTCCTCAGGTTCTTAGAGAGAGACCCTTCTATACTTGGCATTAGGGTTGATATAAGCACCAATTCTCACCTATCCTCTTTAAAGTATAACAACAAGACACGCGGTCTGGGACCCATGGTAACTAGGTTGTGTTAAGTAGTACTGTTCTTAGCAGTTTAATCCCTCTTAATCCCCCTATCGGGGGAGGTCTATATGGCATGCATGATTACCCTGACAAAGTATAACAACAAGACATGCGGTCTGGGACCCATGGTTACTAGGTTGTGTTAAGTAGTACTGTTCTTAAAAGTTTAATACCTGTTACATATCGGGGGAGGTATATATGGCCTGCATGATTACCCTGACAAAGTATAACAACAAGACACGCGGTCTGGGACCCATGGTAACTAGGTTGTGCTAAGTAGTACTGTTCTTAGCAGTTTAATCCCTCTTACTCCCCCTATCGGGGGAGGTCTAGATGGCCTGCATGATTACCCTGGCAAAGTATAACAACAAAACATGCGGTCTGGGACCCATGGTAACTAGGTTGTGTTAAGTAGTACTATTCTTAGCACTTTAATCCCTGTTACTCCCCCTATCGGGGGAGGTGTATATGGCCTGCATGATTACCCTGACAAAATATAATAAGTAGTGATGTCGCAAACTGTTCGCCGGTGAACAGTTCCTGGCAAACATAGCTTGTTTGCGTTCGCCGCTGCGGGCGAACATATGCGATGTTCGATCCGCCCCCTATGTGTCATCATTGAGGAAACTTTGACCCTGTATCTCACAGCCTTCTGACACATTTGAGACAATCAGCAGCAGACACTCCCTCACAGACCCTCCCAGCTCCTTGGCAGCAGCCATTTTAGATTCATTACGATCTTGCTTTCTTAGTGAGAGGAGCTTTAGTGTTGCTGCTGCTGACATTATAAGGAAATAGATAGCTAGGCTAGTGTATTTAGTGTCCACTACAGTCCTGAAGGACTCATCTAATCTCTGCTGTAAGGACAGCACCCCAAAAAGCCCTTTTTAGGGCTATAACTTCAGTCTTTTTTTTTATTATTATTTGTAATTTTATTTGCATTTGCCTGGCTTTCAGCCTGTGTGTGTGATATCTGCTTAACATTAGTGTAAATTTAAACAACAAAACTTTTAAATCATTTTGCTAGTGTAATCTAATTTCATTTTCTATCAGGCCTGTGTGTCAGGCTTACACAGCATACTGTGGTTAATTGCTGTGCTAGCAGCCACCACTCATATCTGCTTAACATTATTTTAAATTTTTTAAAAAAACCTTTTAAATCATTTTGCTATTGTAATCTAATTTCATTTTCTATCAGGCCTGTGTGTCAGGCTTACACAGCATACAACGTTGTTTAATTGCTGTGCCAGCAGCCACCACTCATCTGCTTGACATTATTTTAAATGTAAAGAATGCTAAGAATAGTATCACTTAACACAACCTAGTTAGCCATGGGTCCCAGTCCCAGACCGCATGTCTTGTTGTTTTATTTGGTCCGGCTAATCATGCAGGCCATATAGACCTCCCACCATTATGGGTTGTAACAGGTATTAAACTAATAAGAACAGTACTACTTAACACAACCTAGTTACCATGGGTCCCAGACCGCATATCTTGTGGTTATATTTGGTGAGGGTAATCAGGCAGGCCGTATAGATCTCCCCCGATAGGGGGAGTTACAGGGATTAAAGTGCTAAGAATAGTACAACTTAACACAACCTAGTTACCATGGGTCCCAGACCGCATGTCTTGTTGTTATATTTGGTGAGGGTAATCAGGCAGGCCATATAGACCTCCCCCGATAGGGGGAGTAACAGGGATTAAAGTGCTAAGAATAGTACTACTTAAAACACAACCTAGTTACCATGGATCCCAGACCGCATGTCTTATTATTATATTTTGGTAGGGTAATCATGCAGGCCATATAGACCTCCCCAGATAGGGTGAGTAACAGGTATTAAACTAATAAGAACAGTACTACTTAACACAACCTAGTTACCATGGGTCCCAGACCGCATGTCTTATTATTATATTTTGTCAGGATAATCATGCAGGCCTTATACACCTCCCCCGATAGGGGGAGTAACAGGGATTAAAGTGCTAAGAATAGAAATACTTAAAACACAACCTAGTTACCATGGATCCCAGACCGCATGTCTTATTATTATATTTTGGTAGGGTAATCATGCAGGCCATATAGACCTCCCCCGATAGGGTGAGTAACAGGTATTAAACTAATAAGAACAGTACTACTTAACACAACCTAGTTACCATGGGTCCCAGACCGCATGTCTTATTATTATATTTTGTCAGGATAATCATGCAGGCCATATACACCTCCCCCGATAGGGGGAGTAACAGGGATTAAAGTGCTAAGAATAGTACTACTTAACACAACCTAGTTACCATGGGTCCCAGACTGCATGTTTTGTTCTTATACTTTGTCAGGGTAATCATGCAGGCCATATAGACCTCCCCCGATATGGGGAGTAACAGGGATTAAAGTGCTAAGAATAGTACTACTTAACACAACCTAGTTACCATGGGTCCCAGACTGCATGTCTTATTATTAGATTTTGTCAGGATAATCATGCAGGCCATATAGACCTCCCCCGATAGGGGGAGTAAGAGGGATTAAACTGCTGAGAACAGTACTACTTAACACATTCTAGTTACCATGGGTCCCAGACCGCGTGTCTGGTTGTTATACTTTGTCAGGGTAATCATGCAGGCCATATAGACCTCCCCCGATAGGGGGAGAAAAAGGGATTAAAGTGCTAACAATAGTACTACTTAACACAACCTAGTTACCATGGGTCCCAGACCGCATGTTTTATTATTATACTTTTTCAGGGTAATTATATATCTATCAAATCTATCTATTTATCTTTTATCGATTCTATCTAACTATCAATCTATGTATATCTATCTATCAAATCTATATCTCTCGTGGCCGTGACTGTTATGAGACAGCCACTTGTGTTTAGGACAAATTTGAAGTAGGAGGACAGACCAATCATCTTCTTCCATCTCCCTGTTCCAAAAATGCAGGCCATATAGACCTCCCCCGATAGGGGGAATAACAGGTAGTAGTAAACTGCTAAGAATAGTACTACTTAACACACCACGGGTCCCAGACCGCATGTCTTATTGTTATACTCTGTCAGGGAAATTATATATCTTTCAAATATTTCTATTTATCTATCAAATCTAACTATCAATCGTATCTATCAAATGTATATTGCATCTATTGATCGATGTAATTCGTATCTATAAAATGTATATTGCATCTTTTGATCTATGTAATTCATATCTATCAAATGTATATTACATCTTTTGATCTATATAATTCGTATCTATCAAATGGATATTGCATCTATTGATCTATGTAATTCGTATCTATCAAATGTATATTGCATCTATTGATCTATGTAATTTGTATCTATCATATGTATATTGCATCTATTGAGCTATGTAATCTATGTATCTATATATGAAATCTATCTATCTCGTGGTTGTGCAAATGGACTGTTTGCGGTTGTGAGTTTGGTCTGTCACTGTGAAGTGGGCGTAGCCCTTACACTACCTGATCAATACAACATCATAACTGATGTTTTAAAGCATGTTATTCCAAACAATTTAGGAATGTTAGGTGATTTAGGCCCTTTAAGGGTTAAAAGCAGACTCTGCATCAACTATGTAATTTTCCATGGGAGTTTTGCCATGGATCCCCCTCCAGCATGCCACAGTCCAGGTGTTAGTACCCTTGAAACAACTTTTCCATCACTATTGTGGCCAGAAAGAGTCCTTGTGGGTTTTAAAGTTCGCCTGCCTATTGAAGTCAATGGCGGTTCGCGCGGTTTTTAAGTTCACGACATTACTAATAATAAGACATGCGGTCTGGGACCCATGGTAACTAGGTTGTGTTAAGTAGTACTGTTCTTAGCAGTTTAATACCTGTTACTCACCCTATCTGGGGAGGTCTATATGGCCTGCATGATTACCCTGACAAAGTATAACATCCAAACATGCGGGCTGTGACCCATGGTAAGGTTGTGTTAAGTAGTACTGTTCTTAGCATTTTAATCCCTGTTACTCACCCTATCAGGGGAGGTCTATATGGCCTGCATGATTACCCTTACAAAATATAATAATAAAACATGCGCCCTGGGACCCATGGTAAGGTTGTGTTAAGTAGTACTGTTCTTAGCATTTTAATACCTGTTACTCACCCTATCGGGGGAGGTCTATATGGCCTGCATGATTACCCTTACAAAATATAATAATAAAACATGCGTTCTGGGACCCATGGTAACTAGGTTTATTTCAGTAGTACTGTTCTTATTAGTTTAATACCTGTTATTACCCCTATCTGGGGAGGTCTATATGGCCTGCATGATTACCCTGACCAAATAAAACAACAAGACATGCGGTCTGGGACTGGGACCCATGGGTAACTAGGTTGTGTTAAGTAGTACTATTCTTAGCACTTTCATCCCTGTTACTCCCACCTATCGGGGGAGGCCTATATGGCCATCATGATTAGCCTAACAAAGTACAACAATAAAACATGTGGTCTGGGAGCCATGGTAACTAGGTTTATTTCAGTAGTACTGTTCTTATTAGTTTAATACCTGTTACAACCCCTATCGGGGGAGGTCTATATGGCCTGCATGAGTACCCTGACCAAATATAACAACAAGACATGCAGTCTGGGACTGGGACCCATGGGTAACTAGGTTGTGTTAAGTAGTACTATTCTTAGCACTTTCATCCCTGTTACTCCCACCTATTAGGGGAGGTCTATATGGCCATCATGATTAGCCTAACAAAGTACAACAATAAAACATGCGGTGTGGGACCCATGGTAACTAGGTTTATTTCAGTAGTACTGTTCTTATTAGTTTAATACCTGTTACTACCCCTATCGGGGAGGTCTATATGGCCTGCATGATTACCCTGACCAAATATAACAACAAGAAATGCGGTCTGGGACTGGGACCCATGGGTAACTAGGTTGTGTTAAGTAGTACAATTCTTAGCAGTTTAATCCCTGTGATTGGTCTGTCCTACTACTTCAAATTTGGCCTAAACACAAGTGGCTGTCTCAAAACAGTCCGGACACGAGATAGATAGATTTGATAGATAGATATACATAGAGTGATAGTTAGATAGAATCCCTTACAAAGTATAACAATAAGAAATGAGGTCTGAGACCCATGGTAAGGTTGTGTTAAGTAGTACTATTCTTAGCAGTTTAATACCAGTTACTCCCCCTATCGGGGGAGGTGTATATGGCCGGCATGATATATAATTAGCCTAACAAAGTACAACAATCTGACATGTGGTCTGGGACCTACGGTAACAAGGTTGTGTTAAGTAGTACTATTCTTAGCAGTTTAATCCCTCTTACTATCGGGGGAAGTCTATATGGCCTGCATGATTTCCCTTACAAATTATAATAATGAAACATGCAGCCTGGGACCCATGGTAAGGTTGTATTAAGTAGTACTATGCTTAGCACTTTCATTCCTGTTACTCCCACCTATCGGGGGAGGTCTATATGGCCATCATGATCTATAATTATACTAACAAAGTACAACAAAAGGACATACATGTGGTCTGGGACCGTCTGATTCTTTCAGGTATACCAGTTGCAGTGGTTCTGACCCTACATTCTTGCTGCAACTCTACCTGCAAGAGAGATCTGTTACAGAATCTGTGGGCTGGTATGCAAAGAGCTGGCCTGCCTGAATGGAGCATCGATTTTAGGAACCCGGAGATAATTTTTAAGGAACCGGGAGATGGAAAAAGATGCTTTGACATCCAGTACAGGTCGTTCTCCTTCAGCCTTTTAATACGAGTGTCCCAGACCCTCAACAGAAGCAACAGAATGAAACACCACATATGCCATCCTTTAACACAATAGAGTACAGGTATGGCATCAATTATTGGAACCCGGGGATAATTTTTAGGAACCGGGAGATGGAAAAAGATGTTTTGACATCCAGTACAGGTCGTTCTCCTTCCGCCTTTTTATACGAGGGTCCCGGACCCTCGACCGGCACAACAGCATGAAACACCACCTATGCCATCCTTTTGCACAATAGAGTACAGGTATGGCATCGATTATAGGAACCCGGATATAATTTTTAGGAACCGGGAGATGGAAAAAGATGCTTTGACATCCAGTACAGGTCGTTCTCCTTCCACCTTTTTAGACGAGGGTCCAGGACCCTAAACAGACACAACAGCATGAAACACCACCTATGCCATCCTTTTGCACAATAGAGTACAGGTATGGCATCGATTTTAGGAACCCGGAGATAATTTTTAGGAACCGGGAAATTGAAAAAAAAAACAAGATTGGACACCCAGTACACTTCATTCTCCCCCAGACCCTCAACAGAAACAACAGCAAGAAACACCACATATGCCATCCTTTTGAATAATCCAGTACAGGTATGGCATTGATTTTAGAAACCCAGAGATAATTTTTAGGAACCGGGAGATGGAAAAAGATGCTTTGACATCCAGTACAGGTCGTTCTCCTTCAGCCTTTTTATACGAGTGTCCCAGACCCTCAACAGAAGCAACAGAATGAAACACCACATATGCCATCCTTTAGCACAATAGAGTACAGGTATGGCATCAATTATTGGAACCCGGGGATAATTTTTAGGAACCGGGAGATGGAAAAAAGATGTTTTGACATCCAGTACAGGTCGTTCTCCTTCCGCCTTTTTATACGAGGGTCCCGGACCCTCGACCGGCACAACAGCATGAAACACCACATATGCCATCCTTTTGCACAATAGAGTACAGGTATGGCATCGATTATAGGAACCCGGATATAATTTTTAGTAACCGGGAGATGGAAAAAGATGCTTTGACATCCAGTACAGGTCGTTCTCCTTCCGCCTTTTTAGACGAGGGTCCAGGACCCTCAACAGACACAACAGCATGAAACACCACCTATGACATCCTTTTTCACAATAGAGTACAGGTATGGCATCGATTTTAGGAACCCGGAGATAATTTTTAGGAACCGGGAAATTGAAAAAAAAAAACAAGATTGGACACCCAGTACACTTCGTTCTCCCCCAGACCCTCAACAGAAACAACAGCAGGAAACACCACATATGCCATCCTTTTGAATAATCCAGTACAGGTATGGCATTGATTTTAGAAACCTGGAGATAATTTTTAGGAACCAATAGATGGAAAAAGATGCTTGGACAGTACACCCAGTACAGGTAGTTCTCCTTCAGCCTTTTTAGGCGAGGGTCCAGGACCCTCAACAGAAACAACAGCAGGAAACAGCACCTATGCCATCCTTTTGAACAATAGAGTACAGGTATGGCATCCATTTTAGAAACCCGGGGATAATTTTTAGGAACCGGGAAATTGAACAAAAAAAATGATTGGACACCCAGTACAGGTCGTTCTCCTTCAGCCTTTTTATACGAGGGTCCCGGAGCCTCAACAGAAACAACAGCAGGAAACACCACATATGCCATCCTTTTGAACAATAGAGTACAGGTATGGCATCGATTTTAGGAACCCGGAGATAATTTTTAGGAACCGGGAGATTGAAACAGATGCTTGGACAGTACACCCAGTACAGGTCATTCTCCTTCAGCCTTTTTAGACGAGGGTCCAGGACCCTCAACAGAAACAACAGCAGGAAACACCACATATGCCATCCTTTTGAACAATAGAGTACAGGTATGGCATCGATTTTAGAAACCCGAAGATAATTTTTAGGAACCGGGAGATGGAAAAGATGCTTTGACATCCAGTACAGGTCATTCTTCATTCTCCTTCCGCCTTTTTAGACGAGGGTCCCGGTCCCACCCTCAACAGAAACAACAGCAGGAAACCTGGAGATAATTTTTAGGAACCGGGAAATTGAACAAAAAACCATGCTTGGACACCCAGTACAGGTCGTTCTCCTTCAGCCTTTTTATAAGAAGGTCCAGGACACTCAACAGAAACAACAGCATGAAACACCACATATGCCATCCTTTTGCACAATAGAGTACAGGTATGGCATCCATTTTAGGAACCCGGAGATAATTTTTAGGAACCGGGAGATGGAAAAAGATGCTTGGACAACCAGTACACTTCGTTCTCCTTCAGCCTTTTTATAAGAGGGTCCCGGACCCTCAACAGAAACAACAGCAGGAAACACCACATATGCCATCCTTTTGCACAATAGATTACAGATATGGCATAGATTTTAGGAACCCGGAGATAATTTTGAGGAACCGGGAATATTGAACAAAAAACGTGCTTGGACACCCAGTACAGGTCGTTCTCCTTCAGCCTTTTTATACGATGGCCCATGACCCTCAACAGGCACAACAGCATGAAACACCACATATGCCATCCTTTTGCACAATAGATTACAGATATGGCATTGATTTTAGGAACCCGGAGATAATTTTGAGGAACCGGGAATATTGAACAAAAAACGTGCTTGGACACCCAGTACAGGTCGTTCTCCTTCAGCCTTTTTATACGATGGCCCACGACCCTCAACAGGCACAACAGCATGAAACACCACATATGCCATCCTTTTGCACAATAGATTACAGATATTGCATTGATTTTAGGAACCCGGAGATAATTTTTAGGAACTGGGAATATTGAACAAAAAACGTGCTTGGACACCCAGTACAGGTTGTTCTCCTTCAGCCTTTTTATACGATGGCCCACGACCCTCAACAGGCACAACAGCATGAAACACCACATATGCCATCCTTTTGCACAATAGATTACAGGTATAGCATTGATTTTAGGAACCCGGAGATAATTTTTATGAACCGGGAAATTAAACAAAAAACCATGCTTGGACACCCAGTACAGGTCGTTCTCCTTTAGCATTTTTATACGATGGTCCACGACCCTCAACAGGCACAGCAGCATGAAACACCACATATGACATCCTTTAGCACAATCGAGTACAGGTATGGCATCGTTTTTAGGAAACCATAGATAATTTTTCGGAACCGTGAGATGGAAAAAGATGCTTGGTCGGTCCTCCTACTTCAAATTTGGGGCACTGTGCGTGCAATCTACTGTGCCACCAGATATGAGTGGTGTGTTAATGACTGAGTACTATTCTTAACAGTTTCATCACTGTTATGTGCCGTTTTTTGGTTTGGGTTTTGTAGCCACAGTGCAGCACCAGAGGCCAGAAAAATTAGGCATGTCCAAATGCCTGAAAAATTTGGTATTGTTGCAGCCGCTGCTGTAGCAGCGGCCAGAAAAATTGGTGTTTCTAAAACAGTTAGAAAGTGCCCTAAAACCTTGTGGCTTGAACACTAGTTGTTGGCGGATAAGTCACGCAAGTCACCCTGCATTCGAAGAAAAAATACGCCAGCGTGTGTACCATTTGTAGCCCAAGGCAGCTCATCTCATCATCAGGCCTTTTTTACTCAAATGTATCGCCCAATGTCAGTCCCTTCGGGATCCATCCCTCATTCATTTTAATAAAGGTGAGATAATCAAGACTTTTTTGACCTAGGCAACTTCTCTTCTCAGTGACAAAACTTCCTGCTGCACTGAAGGTCCTTTCTGACAGGACACTTGAAGCGGGGCAGGCCAGAAGTTCGATTGCAAATTGGGATAGCTCAGGCCACAGATCAAGCCTGCACACCCAGTAGTCAAGGGGTCCATCGCTCCTCAGAGTGTCGAGATCCGCAGTTAATGCTAGGTAGTCTGCTACCTGTCGGTTGTTTCTTTCTCTGAGGCTGGATCCCGAAAGGCTCTGGCGATGCATAGGAGTTAAAAAGGTCCGCATGTCCTCCATCAACAACACGTCAGGAAAGCGTCCTGTCCTTGCCGCCGTGGTCGTGGGAGGAGGAAGAGGATTACTTTCATCTCTTCCCCTGTTAGATTCCCGTTGTGCTGTGACATCATCCTTATACGCTGTGTAAAGCATAGTTTTTAATTTATTTTTGAACTGCTCCATCCTTTCCAACTTGTGGGATTTGGTAACATTTCAGTCACTTTATGCTTATACCGGGGGTCTAGTAGCGTGGACACCCAGTACAGGTCGTTCTCCTTCAGCTTTTTTATACGAGGGTCCCTCAACAGGCACGACAGCAAGACCCCATTTGCACAAGGTTGGATGCCGAGCTAATCATGTCCCGTTCCTCGTCCTCACTGATCTCACTGAAGGTATCTTCTTCCCCCCAGCCACGTACAACACCACGGGTACCAGATAGGTGACAACAACGAGCACCCTGGAATGCCTGTTGTGCTTGGTCTTCCTCCTCCTCCTCCTCCTCCTCCTCCTCCTCCTCAAAGCCACATTCCTCCTCTGACTCCTCTTCCTTACAATCCTCTTCCTGTGTTGCCGCAGGTCCAGCAAGCGATGCTGATAAGGCTGTTTCTGGTGGTGATGGACACCACAACTCTTCCTCTTCACGCTCATCTACGGCCTGATCCAGCACTCTTCGCAGGGCACGTTCCAGGAAGAAAACAAATGGTATGATGTCACTGATGGTGCCTTCGGTGCGACTGACAAGGTTTGTGACCTCCTCAAAAGGATGCATGAGCCTACAGGCATTGCGCATGAGCGTTCAGTAATTTGGCAAAAAAATCCCCAGCTCCCCAGAGGCTGTCCTAGCACCCCGGTCATACAAATACTCATTAACAGCTTTTTCTTGTTGGAGCAGGCAGTCGAACATTAGGAGTGTTGAATTCCACCATGTCGGGCTGTCGCAAATCAAGCGCCTCACTGGCAGGTTGTTTCAACGCTGGATATCAGACAAGTGCGCCATGGCCATGTAGGAATGCCTGAAATGGCCACAAACCTTCCTGGCCTGCTTCAGGACGTCCTGTAAGCCTGGGTACTTATGCACAAAGCGTGGTACAATCAGATTACACACATGTGCCATGTACGGCACATGTGTCAACTTGCCCAATTTCAATGCTGCCACCAAATTACTTCCATTGTCAGAAACAACCTTGCCAATCTCCAGTTGGTGCGGAGTCAGCCACTGATCCACCTTTGCATTGAGGCGGACAGGAGTGCTGGTGCGGTGTGACTCTCGGCTTTCAGGCAAGTCAACCCCAAGACGGCGTGACACTGCCATATCTGGGGATGTTGAATAGTACCTGGGGAGCTGGGGGGGTGCCGTTGATGTGGAGCAAGACGCAGCAGCAGAAGAGGACTCAGCCGAGGAAGAGGTTATGGAAGAGGATGGAGTAGGAGGAGTAGAGGAGGTAGCAGCAGCCCTGCCTTCAAGTCATGGTGGTGTCACCAACTCCTCTGCAGAGCCATGCATTCCATGCTTGTCAGCCATCAGCAGGTTTACCCAATGCGCAGTGCAGGTATACCTGCCCTGACCATGCTTTGCAGACCAGCTATCAGTGGTCATATGGACCCTTGCCCCAACGCTGTGTGCCAGACATGCCATTACTTCCTTTCGCACAATCGAGTACAGGTTTGGGATTGCCTTTTGTGAAAAGAAATTTCGGCCAGGTACCTTCCACTGCGGTGTCCCAATAGATACAATTTTTTTGAAAGCCTCAGACTCCACCAGCTTGTATGGTAAAAGCTGGCGGGCTAAGAGTTCAGACAAGCCAGCTGTCAGATGCCGGGCAAGGGGGTGACTTTGGGAAATTGGCTTCTTACGCTCAAACATGTCCTTGACAGACACCTGACTGTGGACAGATGACTAGGAACTGCTACGTAAGAGAGACTGAGTGGAGGATGGTTGAGAGGGGGCAAGGAGGATAGCAGTGGTTGACGTGGCTGAAGATGCTGGACCAGGAGGAGGAGGGCAGCTTTGAGTTGGTGTGCTGCTTCTACTCATGTGTTCTTCCCATCTGCGTTTGTGATGTGAGACCATGTGCCTTCGCAAAGCAGTTGTACCAAGGTGGGTGTTGGACTTCCCACGACTCAGTTTCTTTTGGCACAGGTTGAAAATGGCATCGCTATTGTCAGAGGCAGACAAACAAAAAAAATGCCACACTGCTGAGCTCTGCAATGACGGCATTCTGGTGGTGTCAACAGCATGCGTTGATTGGGGTCGGCGTGCTGTCTGGCTGACCCCGGGTGCTGATGCATGCTGTCTGACTGTGCCACTAGCTCCTTGCGATGACCTCCCCCTGCTTCCAACTCGTCTCCTCCTCCTCCTCTCTGTCTCCCCATCTGAACTTTCCCCCTCTTCTTCTTCTCTTCTAGCAGGCACCCACGTGACATCCACGGACACATCATCATCAACTGCTTCACTTGTATCTGATACATCAACAAAGGAAGCAGCAGTGGGTACAATATCATCATCATCATCACTCCGTACCTTCATGTCTGTAATGCTGCCTGACTGAGACATATCACTGTTATCTACATCCTCTGTCAATGATGGTTGCGCATCACTCATTTCTTCCAACTGATGTGTCAATAACTCCTCTGACAGATCAAGTGAAGCGGCTGTGGTTCTAGTGTTGGTGGTGGCGACAGGCGGGCAAGTGGCACTGGTCACTTAAGAGGTGCCCAAAGCACAGCTGGAGGTGGATGTTGCGTCAAGGTTAGGAGGACTAGGAGCGGAAGCTGTAGAAGATTGGGTGTCCTGTGTTAGCCATTCAACTAGGTCCTCCTCAGAACTTTTTGCATCCCTGGCACCTGGCCTCTGAACAATGTGCATATTTGTAGGGTCTAAAGGAATCACAGCACCACGACCACAACGGCACCTGCGGGGTGGCCTGCCTCTGCCTGTCATTTTTTTTAAAATATACACTTACAATACTATTAAACAAATTATGAGTGGTGGCACTGGGCAAGTGGGCACAGTATACGCTGTGAGCCTGACACAGAAAAACAGACTGATGTTTCAAAGTCAAAAATGTTTATTTTTTAAATATTAAAAGTACTGTGACAACAAATATGATTGGTGGCACTAGTTGTCAAGTGGGCCTGGCTGGCACACACGCTGGGAGGAAGGCAACTGCAATTAGATTAGACTAGCTGACTGATGCTTCAGAGTCAAAAAATTTTTTTTTTTAAATATTTAAAATACTGTTATAACAAATATGATTGATGGCACTAGTTGGCAAGTGGGCCTGGCACACACGCAGGCAACTGCAATTCAATTGCACTAGCAGACTGATGATTCACAGTCAAAAAAGTTTTTATTTTAAATATTTTCAAAACTGTTATAACAAATATAATTGGTGGCACTAGTTGGCTTGGCAAGTGGGCCTGGCACACATGCTAGGAGGAAGGCAACTGCAATTAGATTACACTAGATGACTGATGTTTCACAGTCAAAAAAGTTTTTATTTTAAATATTTACAATACTGTTATAACAAATATGATTGGTGGCAGTAGTTGGCAGCAAGTGGGCTTGGCACACACGCTGGCATGCAGGCAACTGCAATTCAGTGGCACTAGCAGACTGATGATTCACAGTCAAAAAAGTTTTTATTTAAAATATTTACAATACTGTTACAACAAATATGATTGGTGGCACTAGTTGGCTAGTGGGCCTGGCACACACGCTGGCAGGCAGGCAACTGAAATTCAATTGCACTAGCAGACTGATGATTCACAGTCAAAAAAGTTTTGATTTTAAATATTTTCAAAACTGTTATAACAAATATGATTGGTGGCAATAGTTGGCAGCAAGTGGGCCTGGCACACATGCTGGCAGGCAGGCAACTGCAATTCAGTGGCACTAGCAGACTGATGATTCACAGTCAAAAAAGTTTTTATTTAAAATATTTACAATACTGTTACAACAAATATGATTGGTGGCACTAGTTGGCTAGTGGGCCTGGCACACACGCTGGCAGGCAGGCAACTGAAATTCAATTGCACTAGCAGACTGATGATTCACAGTCAAAAAAGTTTTGATTTTAAATATTTTCAAAACTGTTATAACAAATATGATTGGTGGCAATAGTTGGCAGCAAGTGGGCCTGGCACACACGCTGGCAGGCAGGCAACTGAAATTAGATTACACTAGCAGACTGATCTTTCACAGTCAAAAAATATTTTTGTTTAAATATTTACACTACTGTTATAACAAATATAATTGGTGGCACTAGTTGGCAAGTGGGCCTGGCACACACGCTGGGAGGAAGGCAACTGCAATTAGATTACACTAGATGACTGATGTTTCTCAGTCAAAAAAGTTTTTATTTTAAATATTTACAATACTGTTATAACAAATATGATTGGTGGCACTAGTTGGCAAGTGGGCCTGGCACACACGCTGGCAGGCAGGCAACTGCAATTCAATTGCACTAGCAGACTGATGATTCACAGTCAAAAAAGTTTTTATTTAAAATATTTACATTACTTTTATAACAAATATGATTTGTGGCACTAGTTGGAAAGTGGGCCTGGCACACACGCTGGCAGACAGGCAACTGCAATTAAATAACAATAGCAGACTGATGTAAAAGTTTGTTTTTAAAAAAGTTACACTAATGTTACAACAGATAGGAGTGATGGCACTCAGGATAGAAGTAGGCACAGTATGTGCTGGCAGCCTGACACACAGGCTGGCACTAGTGGCAGGCTGGCCTGGCAACTAAAATTAAATAACACTAAAAAACTGATGTAAATTTTTTTTTTACATTATTTAAACTAATGTTACACCAGATAGGAGTGGTGGACTGGCACTGAGGATGGAAGTAGGCACAGTATATGCTGGCAGCCTGACACACAGGCTGGCACTAATGGCAGGCAGGCTAGCCTGGCAACTAATATTAAATAACACTAGAAGAGGACTGATGTAAAAAAAAAATTAAAAAAATTTATACTAATGTTACACCAGATATAAGTGGTGGAAAAAAGAGCTATTAATCACACTATATAATGTGGGCCTGACAACCAGGCCTGATGGAAAATGAAATTAGATTACACCAGCAAAATTATTTAAAAGTTTTTTTTTTCTAATTTACAATAATGTTTATGAGTGGTGGCTGGCACAGCAATTAAGCACAGTATATGCTGTGTAAGCCTGACACACAGGCCTGATAGAAAATGAAATTAGATTACACTAGCAAAATTATTTAAAAGTTTGGTTGTTTAAATTTACACTAATGTTAAGCAGATATGAGTGGTGGCTGCTGGCACAGAGCAATTAACCACAGTATATGCTGTGTGAGCCTGAGACACAGGCCTGATAGAAAATGAAATTAGATTACACTAGCAAAATGATTTAAATTTTTTTTTTTAAAAAATTACAATAATGTTAAGCTGATATGAGTGGTGGCTGCTGGCACAGCAATTGACCACAGAAGCCTGACACACAGGCCTGATAGAAAATGAAATTAGATTACACTAGCAAAATGATTTAAAAATGTGGTTGTTTAAATTTACACTAATGTTAAGCAGATATGAGTGGTGGCTGCCTGGCTGGCACAGAGCAATTAACCACAGTATATGCTGTGTGAGCCTGAGACACAGGCCTGATAGAAAATGAAATTAGATTACTCTAGCAAAATGATTTAAAAGTTTTTTTTAAAAAAAAAAGTACAATAATGTTAAGCAGATATGAGTGGTGGCTGCTGGCACAGCAATTAACCACAGTATATGCTGTGTAAGCCTGACACACAGGCCTGATAGAAAATGAAATTAGATTACACTAGCAAAATGATTTAAAAGTTTGGTTGTTTAAATTTACACTAATGTTAAGCAGATATGAGTGGTGGCTGGCACAGAGCAATTAACCACAGTATATCCTGTGTGAGCCTGAGACACAGGCCTGATAGAAAATGAAATTAGATTACACTAGCAAAATGATTTAAAAGGTTTTTTTTTTAAATTTAAAATAATGGTAAGCAGATATGAGTGGTGGCTGCTGGCACAGCAATTAACCACAGTGTATGCTGTGTAAGCCTGACACACAGGCCTGATAGAAAATTAAATTAGATTACACTAGCAAAATGATTTAAAAGTTTTGTTGTTTAAATTTACACTAATGTTAAGCAGATATCAGTGGTGGCACTAATCACAGTATATGCTGTGAACCTCACACACAGGCTGAAAGCCAGGCAAATGCAAATAAAATTACAAATAATAAAAAAAAAAAAACGACTGAAGTTCTAGCCCTAAAAAGGGCTTTTTGGGGTGCTGTCCTTAAAGCAGAGATTAGATGAGTCTTCAGGACTGTAGTGGACACTAAATACACTAGCCTAGCTATCTATTTCCCTATAATGTCAGCAGCAGCAACACTAAAGCTCCTCTCACTAAGAAAGCAAGATCGTAATGAATCTAAAATGGCTGCTGCCCAGGAGTTGGGAGGGTCTGTGAGGGAGTGTCTGCTGCTGATTGGCTCAAATGTGTCAGAAGGCTGTGAGATACAGGGTCAAAGTTTCCTCAATGATGACAAATAGGGGGCGGATCGAACATAGCATATGTTTGCCCGCAGCGGCGAACGCGAACAAGCTATGTTCGCCGGGAACTGTTCTCCGGCAAACTGTTCGCGACATCACTAATACTGACTTGGGCAGAAACTAATCATTTTGCATCCCTAGAATTTCCAGCTGGGAAGTGGATTATCTAAGTCGCTAGATGTTACATTCGAGGGAATGGTTTCTCAATTAGTAGATATGCAACCAGCTGGTACTTCACTTGGGTCTTACAAGGTTGAGGCCGAGAGAACCTCAGATGGAATTGATAGACATCTAGTTGTTCCTTGGTCTTATCACTTAGTTTATCTTGTTATTTCATTTGTAAGACTGCCAAGGCTAAAGTCATGGTTCCAGTGGGTATGAGTTTCTGCAATATTCATAGCTCCTGCTTGACCTTGCAGAAGGTGGTATTTTGATCTATTTCAGATATCTAGTACTCCTTTGTGGCATCTTATCCATCTGCCAAATTTCCTTTCTCAGGGTTTTTCAGACTGTACTAGATACCTTGATTCAGGTTAGTTAGCCTGTCTTGGTGTTTGAATTGGGGTTATGCATGGCATTCCATGAAAGTTACTTGAAATTTACAATTCTTTCAGGTTAGCGTTGATAGGCCTGAAATTTTCAAGTTTATTTCTTATCCAGTACATACTTGAAAACGAGAGAAATCTCAATGTATCCTTCCTGGTAAAATATTTTATAAATAAATAAATAAATCCATGGAGTCTGATTCAGCTTTTCTTAGTTTGACAATATCCACCCTTTGAATCTATGCATTTACTGGATATTCAGTACTATTCTGGTAGTTTTTTTTTTGTGTTAGCTTTAAAACCTGCTTGGAATTTGCAAAAAAGCACCTAAGGGACACTCATATTATGAGAAACAAGATTCTCTGGTCTGATGAAATGAAGATTAAACTGTGTGGCCTCAATTCCAAGCAATATGTCTGTAGGAAACTAGGCACCGCTCATTAGCTGTGCAATACCATTCCAACTCTGAAGCATGGCAGTGGAAGCATAATTTTAACATCATGCTGTGGGGTATTTTTCAGCAGCTGGGACTTGGGGACTTATAAAAATCAGGTCCAGAGTGCTCAGGGCCTCAGACTGGGCCAAAGGTTCCCTTTCCACAAAGACAATGACCCTAAGCACACAGCCAAGACAATGTAAGAGGGGCTTAGTAACAACTTTGTGAATATCCTTGAGTAGCCCAGCCTAAGTCTGTACTTGAACCCCATTGAATATCTTTGGATAGAACTGAAAATGGCTGTCCATTAAAGGTCCCCATCCAACTTGACAGAACTTCTGCAGAATCTGCATAGAAGACGTAATACTTCACTATATATCCGGTGCGCCCCCTATAGGATATCAATAACAGATTTCCTAAATTTTGCAAACCTTGTTGCATCATACCAAAAAAACTTGAGGCTGTAATCACTGCCAAAGGTGCTTTAACTAAATATTGTGTAAAGGGTCTAAATGGTGAGGTGATATTTCATTTTTTTATTATTATTTTTTTTTGTGTTATTTAATAATTTTTAAGTTTTCAATATCTGGTATTTGCTTTGAAATTATTGAGTGTAGATTCATGTGGGAAAAAATAATGTAATTCATTTTAGCATAAGTGTGTAAGATAACAAATTGTGAAATATATAAAGGAGTCTAAATACTTTCTGAATGCTCAGTAGATATAGACAGATAGACAGATAGCTACACAGGATAGAGAGACAATAGATAGATAGATAGATAGATAGATAGATGATAGATAGATAGATAGATAGATGATAGAAAGATAGATAAATAGATAGATGATAGAAAGATAGATAAATAGATAGATGATAGATAGATAAATAGATAGATAAATAGATAGATAGAGAAATCATACTGTTCAAGATGACTGAGATGGAGTCAAGTGATACTGCATGCAGACATATTTACAGAAATAGTAGAAGATATATAAAGAAATATTGAGGTATAATATAACCCCTTTCTTCAGAGCAAAGGCTAGGCTCATATGTGTGACCCCTTTTCACTTACTCTATAGATAATTATGCCTTTTGGCTTTTATCCATAATCTATCATATGTTCTACTTTTGCAGTTCCACCACTATTCAGTGCATAGGGTTTTCCAAGCATAAAACAACAGTAGAATGTCATATGTAAATTAAGATGACTTGGAAAATATCTGGAACAAAAAAAAAGCCAAAAGCTTTTTAAGCACCATTTTTGAAAAATTGATATTGCTAGTTCTGCATAATCTTTTGCAAAAAGTGTTAATGTAAAACTGAAAGCAAGGACATTTGTAAAGCTTTTTAAAAAGTGTACCGTAATATATTCAGTAAAGATATTTAAAATATGATTACAGATTCCTTTCAATTACTGTAGATGCGATAGTTGTGAGTATAAAATTAATTCTCCATGCTGATTTTTTGAGTATAATAAGTTAGCAAATAGGTTGATAATCTGCCAGAAAAAAAGAGGGAAGACAGAAAATGTGTCAAAATTGGCACAATAAATAAATGAATGCAAAGAATAATGTATGAGTCCATTTACAGTATGTATGCAGGTTTAAGGAACATTTCCAAATGTCCTCACCTTTAAATTCTGACTTTTTTTTTAGCTGAAATGGGAACAGAAACCTGAAAAGTATATTAGTATATTCTGTTTAAGATATACATACATATTTAGATAGATAGATAGATACAGTATATAGATAGATGATAGATTGATAGATAGATAAATAGATAGATAAATAAATAGATAAATAGTTGATAGATAAATAGATAGATAAATAGATAGATAGATACATACAGTATATAGATAGATGATAGATTGATAGATAGATAAATAGATAGATAAATAGATAAATAGATAGATAGATAGATAGATAGATAGATAGATAGATTAGGATATTAATCAAAATGGGAATAAAGAGCAGTCACAAACTCAATTGCAATGCTTTATAGCTCGGATAAAGGTATTGTTTATGAGTGGGACGCAATATTGCACTTTTGCAAGCATGATATTTGCGCTGCACTCATAATACCAGTGCATGCAATTGTGAACTGGTATTAGAAGTGACCAGCAATGCAAACGTTACCTCGCATTCGCATTGCATGGAAGCTTTGGACTCATGAGACCGCGCTTCCATAGGCTCCAATGGGAGCCTCGTTCTAATGCCGTCATACACAAGCACAGCAAAGGGGGTATGTCGTGCAGCAATTGGCAGCAAATTTAAAATATATATGTTTATGAATATATACATATACAGTATATATGTATGTGTTTATATGCATATATACACATATTAACACATGCATATATATGTATATAAGCATACACATATATATATTAGGAGTTTTAACAATGTAAAGGCACTTTTTAGTGCCGTTTTCTATTTAACACCTCACACTGGCTAACTTCAACCCCTTATAACTACTTTGCACAGTTATTTTTTAATTAAATAAATATACTACTATTTTTATTTTTTATTGAAGAACCTTACACTTAAATTAGGAGGCAATTGGGGTAAATTTTTAAAATTAACCAGAGATCTCTGGTTAATTTTCGTAGTATTAATTGCTACCGCAAGGTTAATCACAGAGGTTAAAAGATAATCACAGAGGTTAAAAGTATATTAATATAACCATGTTTTCTGTGCAAAACTGGGGAATGGGTAATAAAGCGATAATCTATATTTTTAAACAATAAAAAAAATTGAGTTGACTGTCCCTTTAAATTGAAGATATAAAGATGCTGGGTTCAAAATCAGCACTTTCTTTTTTCTTTTTATATTTTCCCCCCATTAGTATTTTCCTTTGTGCCATTTTTGTGTGAAATCTGTGCAAGATTTTATTCATTGAGGGAAATCCCTGACTATTAAATTTTAACCCCTTAATGACCAGTGACGTACCCTGTCTGAGGGTGCCGCTTTCAATAGCAATATTTTAGTTATCCTTCTGGAGGGAGGATCTAATAGCACTCGTGGCAAGACCCACACTATTATAGCCAAACAATCTCTTAACGACCAGTGACGTACAAGGTATGTCACAGTCATTAAGGGGTTAAAGTGTGTAGGTTATAGCACAAAACTTATAAATACACATCATCTAATGAAAACTTCTGCTTATGCTGAGTGATGAGGTCCAAAAGGGGTCTCTGCTGGAATTAGGAGGTTGAAAAATAGAGGTTTGATAGTGTTTCTACAGTTCTGATATGCAGAGATACTGGCTGCTGTTATACTATTTCATATGCTGCATTTCTTAGTGTTGTACTTGTATAAGTTGTTTGCACTAATGTTAGTTTCCTACATATCTGTGTATGTATACGCAAATGTATAGCTTGGAGGCAATTGTCCAATCTGTATTTGTAATGATTAATATATAGATTTGTTTTTGAGAATCTGAAGAGTTATGCCATATCAAAGGAGCCATGGACCCATTTCCCTGAAAGTGTGTAAAAATTATCTTTCAGAACTGTGATGCACAGCTGCAATAAGAGGCCTTCAAATTACCAAAAACAATGACAAACCCATACATAGTAGTCTTGATCAAAGGAAATCAAAAAATCCCTAAAGGCCTTTGCTCCATAACTTGTCCACCTGCTCTGAGGAGGCCAGACAGAAATTGACAGAAATCAACCTGATCGATTGACACCCCCTGCTAGCGGCTGATTGACCGCAAATCTGCAGGTGGCGGTATTGCACCAGCAGTTCACAAAATCATATCATGTCCACTTGCACATTAATAAATATACAAATCTGCAGGGGGCGGTATTGAAATGATAAATGCGGAGAGCGTATGCTGTCTGCATTTATCGATGTGTAGCTAGATCGGATCATGTCCGCTTGCACAATCATAAATATGCCCCGTTGTGTCTAAATAATATAAACCAAATTCGTCAAAAAGTGAATTCTTTTTTTTATATATATATCACATTTAACATACATTATACAGCCAACTGGGCCTTGATAATTATCTTTGGTTGTTTATAATATACATATTTATTTGTTGGTAAATTTTTAGAGTTTGGGCAGTTATGCCACACCAATTTAGCCATTGGGGTCTATTTATCAAGCTCTGAACAGGGCTTGATGTCCCGTGTTTCTGGCGAGCCTTCAGGATTGATTGACACCCCCTGCTAGCAGTCAATTGGCTGCGAATCTGCAGGGGGCGGTATTACACCAGCAGTTCACCAGAACTGCTGGTGCAATGATAGATGCCGACAGCGTATGCTGTCGGCATTTATCGATGTGCGTCCGACATGTTTTGCTATAGCGGATCATGTCCATCCACACAATGATAAATGGACCCCCATTGACTGTGATGCACAGCTGCAATTAGAGGAATTTTACCAAAACTAATGAAAAACTCATAGATGTCTGATGTTCCTGAACACAAGATCATAAAAAAGGACCATCTGTCACCATGTGACTGCACAAGCTTATTTACATGTGTCCATAGATGGTTACAACTAAGGAGACCAAGCTTTGCAAGTGGTGTTTTGCTGAATTGCTCTTTATTTGCAAACCTTGTAAAGTGTGTAAAAAACTTTTATTTTCCAATGCAGTCCTTAATTGTTATTGTATGTTAAGAGTCTAATATCCTTTTAATTTCAGGAATATTAGTGATTTTTTTGTTGTGTTCTTCCAAATCTGAATGCACTTGTCTATTTGCTAATCATTGCATTTAGTGTATTAATACAATGTTGTTGCCTATAAATCCTGAAAGGCAAATTTATTTTTTTCACATTTTTTCCTCCACAAACAATAATATTGAGAACAGTCCCTAAAATAGGGGACATCTATTTTTCAGTATGAAATAGAGACCAATTAAATAACTGAGATCGAATTATGGCAGTCAAAATGTAGGAGAATAAAATACTGGAGTACATTTTTTTTTTTTAGGGCTAATTAAATACTAAACCAGTTTGCAAAATTGCCTTCCATCAATTAATATTGGTATGCTATACACTTTAATAAGCTTCAACAGAGCGTGCACTCTGCCCAACCTACTCTACTAGGGTTATGGCTATATCTATGAGCGGAGGTAAAATTAATTAGTGCAGTATTCTTGTTAGATAGGAATCAAGTCTCTCTTGTAATTGTCATGCTCATTTTATTAGCAGCATAGAGAAGTTGTCTTGACGCGTTCTGCAGACTGTTCTCTTTCAAATGACTATCCTTAGTGATGCTGCAGGGAACTCAAGAATGTTTTATCTAAAATAGACCCCTTACCAAAAATGTAAAAGATAACAAACAAAAAAATAATGAAATTGGAATATCCTAATAAAATTTATGCTAAATAACAATGCTTTCAACAATTATATAATTTAAAATAAGAAAGACCTACCCTTTCAAATTTTACAGCTTTCAGATCCTAATGATGCATGATACCTCCCGTAGTTTCACTAAGTTGAAATTCTTGCTATAAACTGGCTCATTAACATTGAGTGGAAGAATACCGGCCAACTTTCATCATTATGTTTGCAAAATACTTTATTGCAGACATTTGTGTTCATTTGATAAAGTGATATCACACACATATTCTGATAGCCTTGTAATAGAAAGAGAGTCTGGATGAGAAATGCTAAAACCAAAGTAGGAGTTCAATGTAAAATCTGTTATAACATAGTGACAATGGTCTATCCTAAACAATATCATTAACAATTTGAGCTGTGAGTAAAGTCATTTCAATAGGATGAAATGGATAGAAACAATTAAGTTACTTTGTGTTTTGATATTTACATGGATCACATATATACCCATTTATTAAAAAAAATGTACATTATTCTATTTAACATTTAAAGGGATATTCCAGCCAAAATTGGAAAACACATAGGTGCATTTCAATATTGAACAGAAACAATTTTGTAATATGCATGCATTAGCAAAAATGCTTCTAATAAAAGCTATAGCTGTTTCAAAAGTGTATTTCGTGCACCAGCATTTTAAACACAGCACTTGTTTAGAGAGTCTAAGGTGCTTGTACTATCTGGTAATTACTCAATTTGTTAAGTGCTGACATGATAGAAGCCCCACTGATGATCTGAGCAGCTGCATTATTTAAAATGTGGGTGCAGTGACAATATCTAGCTATGCTTCACATGCACTTGCAGAGAAAAATGTTAACACTAAACCAGTGATAACTTTTACTAGAAGCATTTTTGCCAATACATGTATTTTGCAAATATGTTTCTATTTAAATATGTAATAAATCTATGTGCATTTAATTTTTGACTGGAATGTCCCTTTAAAATGTCTTCAGTTCTTTCTAAGATAATTCTAAGATACTGGGTAACTGGGAGCTTATTTATAGATTTCTCCCTAATAAACATAACAAAGGAGACAAAATAAAACAACCCTTAAGTGACTTTTAAAGTGGTGTGTCTCTGAACTGCAAAATAATATGATGTTTTCAAACAAAATTACAGCTGTAAAAGCTTTTTAAAATATTTATTTTGTATGTAGAACTTTTGCAATCAAGTAAGTCATTTCTGGTGTACATATCAAAAAGATTGTAATATCATTTTAATAGGATTATCACTAAAGATGAATTAACTTGGGGTTCTACATTTTATAAGCTCTAACGAATGAGAAAGAGTGAGGAAGAAAAAAAGAGGGAGAGAGAGAAAAAGAGAGAGAGAGAGAGAGAGAGAGAGAGAAAGAGAGAGAGAGCGGGAAAGAGAGAGATAAAGAAAGAAATAGAGAGAAAGAGAGAAAGAAAGAAAGAAAGAAAGAAAGAAAGAGAGAGAGAGAGAGAGAGAGCGGGAAAGAGAGAGAAAGAAAGAAAGAAATAGAGAGAAAGAAAGAGAGAGAGAGAGAGAGAAAAGAAAGAGAGAGAGAGAAAGAGAGAGAGAAAGAAAGAGAGAGAAAGAGAAAGAAAGAAAAAAGAGAGAGACTAAGAAAGAGAGAAAGAGAGACAAAGAAAGAGAGACAAAGAAAGAGAGACAGACAAAGAGAGAAGAAAGAGAGAAAGAAAGAAAGAAAGAAAGAGAGAGACAAAGAAAGAGAGAGACAAAGAGAGAAGAAATAAAGGTTTATTGAGATGTGGGGGGTTGGTGGTTTAGGGGTTAATAGGTTAATTAGGCTTATTGCGATGTGGGGGTTTGTCGGTTTAGGGGGTCAATAGGTTAATTAGGTTTATTGCGATGTGGGGGGTTGGCGGTTAAGGGGTTAATGTTTTAATTATGTTATTTGTGGATTAGGGGTTAATTACTTTATTATTTGGCGATGTGGGGGTTTGTGGTTTCGGTGTTTGTTAATACTTCATGCGGGAGGTTTTTTTAATACACTTTGTGAGGGTGGTTACGTGTTTTTTATTTATTTCTTGCAGAGGGTTACATGTTTTTTGTTATTTTGTGTGGGCGGTTGCATGTTTTTTTTTTTTAAGGCTTTGGGTTTGCCTACGCTGCATTCAGGTGGATTCTTTTGGCTGGGCGCAACATTCTTTTGGCTGCCTCGTACAGCCAACATTCCTTTGAGGATGCATGCGCACTGAGGACACCAACGGACGTGTTACAAACGCGATTATAGTATAGATGAATATTGAATAAATGTTTTTTATGGTTTCATCTACATAACTGCAAAAGGCTCTATTACACACACACACACACACACATATATATATATATATATATATATATATATATATACATATGTATTTATGTGTTTATAGAGGTATATATGTCTGTAAATACATATATACACACATATAAAAAACATACATATGTACACATATATATAGACATTTAGAGGCCTATTTATCAAAGCGTCAACTGAAAATACGCTGAAATTCCGTGTCGTAAATGTCGCGAGATTGATCCGCCATAATTATCAAAGCGTCAATATCGTCAAATGTTGAAATCCAACGCCGATCGATGCGAGTTGAAAACCCGTGGAATTCAAGAGGAATTGTGTTTATTCGCCTTCCTATTCAACACTATTTGTAGCTCTTACGAAGTTATCAAAAATTCAGCAGTTAAGCTCGCATCTTTTCCGATGCAGCGTACCTAGTTTTCAATCCGCCACCCTTGAGGTCGCGGATGCCATAGAACTCAATGGGAGTCGGAAAATACTGAAATCTTATGTTCAATGCTGCAAGACAATGAAGAATATCACCTAATAAAAGTCAGTTACAAACTATTAAATATGTATACCCTTCAAAAATCAAACAATATTATTGCTCCACATTTGGTTCACTAGTAGATATTGGGATAAAAATGAAAAATACATTGCTACTGATGGATTATGCTACAACTTTGTCTCTCTTTACAAATCAAGGGGACAATATTATTTCCCCAAACTTGTCGCACTAATAGATATAGAGATAAAAATGAAATAAATACACAACAAAATATAGCTAACTTCCTTTTTATTTTTTTGAAAAATTTATGTGCACCATGTTTAAGCCATGTAATACAAGTCCCACTCTCCACTTCACGCCATATTTGACGCAACACTTTTCGCACAAATTATGATGCAAACTCCTAAATTATTATTATTATTATTATTATTCTTTATTTATAAAGCGCCAACAGATTCTGCAGCGCTGCCCATGGGCACAAGGATAAAAGTACAACGGAGAAACAATACAATAAGAGATAACATTTTACAGACAAATACAAGGGGAGTTGAGAGCCCTATTCCTGTGGGAACAATCTAGATAGGTGGGAGGATGGGAAACAGGAGGTGGGGACTGCAAAGGTAAGAATGATATTAGTGAGGAGATAGATGAGGGTAACTGGTGGGTAACTGAAGTTCATTTGTTAATCAGTCGGGTGATAAGCTTCCCTGAACAAAAAAGGTCTTTAGGGAACGTTTAAAGGAGGAGAGGTTAGGGGAAAGTCTGACAGCTCGAGGAAGTGCGTTCCAGAGGGTTGGTGCCGCACTAAATAACCCACACACTAGTGAATTTTTCCACCACTTTTGATTGGAATATGCATAATCACATGATTTATGACATCAGCCAATCTGATTCAAATATACATTATAAACTATCACTAACGAGTCAAATTGCTCGATACTTCTGTTATTGATCACTCATCAGAACTTGTAAGTGCCATTTGGTACATTATACTTTGAAAGTATGTATATGGGAAATTAGTATTAAAGATAAACATTGATGCTGACATTAGTACACACGGTGTAATATTTTAGACAAGGATTTTAAAATTCAAATTGATGTTTGTTTCAATAAAATCTTAAACTGATAGCTCAGAGAGATAGCCCACCTAACTTTAAACTGTCATGATTCAGATACAGCAGAAATTAAATTCACCTCTTTACTGTCATGATATGTTCAGTGTATTTCTTCCTTCTCTTGAATTTCATTTTCAGTAAAAATGTCAACTGATATGCCAGGCCATTTTATAACACCTGTGAATGGGTGTTTTTTAAAAATAGATTGCAATCAGGAGGGGTTAGACAGGTGCAGAGAGAAACCTGGCCCAGCTCTTAAAGGGACAGGAAACCCCAAAATATTATTTCAAGATTTGGAAAGAACATACAATTTTAAACAACTTTCCATTTTACTTCTATTATCAAATTTGCTTCATTCTCTTGTTATCCTTTGCTGAAGGAACAGCATTGCACTACTGGTAGCTAGCTGAACACATCTATTTACCCAATCACAAGACACAAATGTGTGAAGACACCAATTAGCAGCTAGCTCCCACTAGTGCAACTTAAATTTTCACTTTCCTATCCCTTTAAAATAGCCATAGATTTCAAATAAATACATATGATACTCTGATTACATGTTATATTCGAAATTATTCCTGCTCAGAATAATAATACATTTACAATATATACATATAGTATATATACATATAGTGGTATAAATAAACACAGAGATATGACAGACAACATTGTTTAAAACAAAAAAAGGAACTTCGGGACATGTAAATATGTTTGCAAAAGATTTCTGACATAACACACACACACACACACACACATATATATATATATATATATATATATATATATATATATATATATGTGTGTGTGTGTGTATACATACTAAAATATGTATGTCCAATTTTAAAAAGAATTCTTATACTTCACTTGCACCAAATATGTCGCTACTTGCTATATTCGCAATTAGTCATGCTCAGAAAAAGAATACATTTACACTATATACAATAATGTGCTAAAGAGAAATGTGCTTGTTCGTGGACAGTATTGAAATGGTATAAATAAAGTTGGGAAAAGCCCAAATAGCCGCCACATTGATGACAGTTAACACCAGTCTGATGCTCTTCGCACCGTACTTGACGCACGTGTTTTTGATGGCTTTTTGGATAAATAAGGAGATCATATTCAGATCCGCGGCCACGATGTTTGGCGAGCGTATTGATGCCCACGAATGCAACATAGTTGATGCTTTGATAAATAGGCCTCATACACTCACCGGCCACTTTATTAGGTACACCTGTTCTATTGCTTGGTAACACAAATTGCTAATCAGCCAATCACATGGCATCTAGATGTGTTGAAGACGACTTGCTGAAGTTCAACCGAGAATCAGAATGGGGAAGAAAGGGGATTTAAGTGACTTTGAACATGGCATGGTTGTTGGTGCCAGACGGGCTGGTCTGAGTATTTAAAAAACTGCTGATTTACCATCTTTAGGGTTTACAGAGAATGGTCCAAAAAAGAAAAAGTATCCAGTGAGTGGCAGTTGTGTGGAGGACAATGCCTTTTTGATGTCAGAGGTCAGAGGAGAATGGGCAGACTGCTTCAAGATAATTGAAAGGCAACAGTAACTCGTTACAACCAAGGTATGCACAACCTTGAAGCAGATGGGCTACAGCAGCAGAAGACCACACCAAGTGTCACTCCTGTCAACTAAGAACAGGAAACTGAGGCTAAAATTCAGGGTCACCAAAATTGGAAAATAGAAGATTGGAAAAAACTTTGCCTGCTCTGATGAGTTTCTAATTCAGCTGCGACATTTAGATGGTAGGGTCAGAATTTGGTGTAAACAACATGAAATAATGGATCCATCCTGCCTTGTATCAACAGTTAAGGCTGGTGGCGGTGGTGTAATGGTGTGGGGGATATTTTCTTGGCACACTTTGGGCCCCTTAGTACCAATTGAGCATTTTTTAAATGCCACGGTCTACCTGAGTATTGTTGCTGAGCATGTCCATCCCTTTATGACTTCAGTGTACCCATCTTCTAATGGCTACTTGCAGTTGGATAATGCACCATGTCACAAAGCTCAAATCATCTCAAACTGGTTTCTTGAATATGACAATGAGTTCACTGTACTTCAATGGCATTCACAGTCACCAAATCTCAATCCAATAGTGCACATTTGGGATGTGATGGAACGGAAGATTTGTGTCATGGATGTGCAGCCGACAAATCTGCAGCAACTGCGTGATGCTATCATGTCAATATGAACCAAAATGTCTGAGGAATGTTTCCAACACCTTGTTGAATCTATGCCACAAAGAATTAAGGCAGTTCTGAAGGCAAAAGGGGGTCCAACCCAGTACTAGCAAGGTGTACCTAATAAAGTGGCCAGTGAGTGTTTATATATGTATATATATATATATATATATATATATATATATATATATATATATATATATATATATATACATACACATACATCTTTAGACATGTATATGTATGTATCTCAATGTTAAAGCCTGAGACCTCATATCTTTGAGCCTTTATAAGTTTTTGTGTAATTTTTTTATATACATTTTATTAGATGGTGTTATTATGAGTGTAACTGTATTTTGTAATATATTTATGATGTGTTTTGTGTAACTTTTTTGTTTAGCAAAACAATTAACCAGAGCTCTAAGGATGCTGTAATTATTCTAGCGTAAATTGTGATTGCACTCAAGTGATCATGTTTACTTTCAACTTTTAAAACAAGCAGAAAACCAGACTTGTGCAAACATGAAAGGATATAGCGCCAATCGTTAGCTGGCCCAATATTGCTACAAATTGATAATTTACATTTATATCAGTATTTTAAATAGCTGTTTTTGTCTGTGGTCCTCCTACTATAAGGGATTGGAAACTTTTCATGATACCATACACAATGAATTAATCAATAGTCAATGTATTAGCAGTTTATATAACAATTTTGCTTATTAGAGATATGCATACATACATTACATTTATATATTACACATGCCTTGAACATTTACCTTTAAGGAACGTTACACAAGTATGTTACGCTGTTTTCACCCTGAAGTCTGTTCTCAAAGAAAGCAGGGTGCTTATCACAAAGCAGAAGAGGGGTCACATTCCATTGAGGAGTGTGGAAACCTGTATGAATGGGAGAGGATTCATGTTTTGTTTTATAAACACTTGTTACGTTAATGGGACTGTCTATATACAGTATATAATCCCTTTATTACCCATTCCCCATAACCATCAATGGTATATCAATATACTTTATACCTCTGTGATTACCATATATCTAAGCCACTGTAGGCTGCCCCTTATCGCAATGCTGTTTACAAACTTGCATTTTTTTCTAATTAGTGCTGGTTTGTGCAGAACTCTACAGGAGTAAGTACAATGTTACCTCTATGGCACACATGAGCTAGAACTGTTTTGCTATGAAAATCTTATAAAATTCACTGAGATAAGAGGCAGCCTGCATGCGGCTTTGAAAGAGGCAGAAATTTAGAGGTTATTAATATAATAATGTTGGTTATGTGATGCAGGGGAATGGGTAGAAAAGGCATTATCTATCTTTTTAACCAGTAAAAAAAAATAAGTAGTTTGTTCCTTTAACTAACACAATTGCAACAAAATATGTTTGACATAACACGTAGACACGCCTGCTACACTAACTGTTTTAATTATTAGACATGCTAAGGGGGTGGATTAGCTTGGAAGGATTAGATCAAGAGAGAAGTTTATGTGCAACATCAGAGAGAGAAACTTCTGTCACATCTGCTGCATGGTGATGCTATACCTGGCCAAAGCCATTATTTTGCCCTCTCTTGTACTCTTATATTAATGCCTGATTTGAAATCTGAAGATAAGTAATGTTTGTAGTTTAATCATTGTTTAAGAAAAAAAGCATAAAAGATATGCTGTGTCTTATATGCTTTTTATTGATATTTTACTCTTGATAAATGCAATTATATTGCCAAAACACGTAGAGCTTTTTAAACTGTTTTTAATAAATGTATACAAGCTCTATATCCTGCTGTTTCATTGGTGTTTCCAATAAAAGAAACTGATTCACCTAAACACATTCAGGCCCATTTATCAAGCTCCGTATGGAGCTTGAAGGGCCGTGTTTCTGGCGAGTCTTCAGACTCGCCAGAAACACAACTTATGAAGCAGCGGTCTAAAGACCGCTGCTCCATAACCCTGTCCGCCTGCTCTGAACAGGCGGACAGGAATCGCCGGACATCAACCCGATCGAATACGATCGGGTTGATTGACAGCTCCCTGCTGGCGGCCGATTGGCCGCGAGTCAGCAGGGGGCGGCGTTGCACCAGCAGCTCTTGTGAGCTGCTGGTGCAATGTTAAATGCGGAGAGCATATTGCTCTCCGCATTTAACGAGGTCTTGCGGACCTGATCCGCAGTGTCGGATCAGGTCCGCAAGCCCTTTGATAAATGGGCCTGTCTGAGTATTTTCCAATTAGCCCCACATTTTGTATGACACTGTTCTTTTTGAGGTGAATGCGGTAATCACAGCTGGAAAGAAAAACAGACAATTATACAGCTTGGTCTTCCTGAGATATGGCGTTACCAGAGATGATTGTGACTTTCTGTTAAAAAAAGTTAATTTTTTTTAAAACAATATTATTGAAAAAGTCTGGATTTCAGAATATTTGTGCATTTCAGAATTCTGGATTTCTGGATTTGTATTTACAAAAAAAAATAAAACATAAGAGTCATTCCAGATTGAAAATACAATTGTTTTCAAGCATTCTAGCATTTTTGAAAGAAGAACGCACGTCGTAATTTTTTTTTTTAGTAATTTAGATTATTTTCCTTTAAAGGGACACTGAACCCAAATGTTTTCTTTTGTGAATCAGATAAAGCTTGCAACTTTAAGCAACTTTCTAATTTACTCCTATTATCAAATGTTCTTCATTCTCTTGGTATGTTTATTTGAAAAGCAAGAATGTAAGTTTAGATGCCGGCCCATTTCTGATGAACAACCTGGGTTGTTCTTGCTGATTGGTGGATAAATTAATCCACCAATAAACAAGTTCTGTCCAGGGTTCTTGACTTTCTTTTTTAAATAAAGATAGCAAGAACATGAAGAAAAATTGATAATAGGAGTAAATTAGAAAGTTGCTTAAAATTGCATGCTCTATCTGAATTACGAAAGAAAAAAATTGGGTTTGGTATCCCTTTAAGTGGTGACATATGCTAAAACAACAAAAATACTTTTGTTACTCTTGAGAATATCCATTGAATCACTGAAAAAATATATTAATACACTCAAAAAATAAATAATTACCAGATATCAGTTGTTTACCTATTTTTGGCCAAATTATACTATACTTTAATATATTGCTTGAACTTATATCAACTAGGTGTTATAGCTTCTGTTAAAATAAGAAATATCTGGTAGCTTTAGGCAAAAGATGTAGGTCTGTGGTACCAGAGCTCTGCTATTTAAAAATCAAAAGTTTCATAATTGAAAGGACCAGTAAATATATTAGATTAGCATAATCAACAAATGCATGATAAAAAGACAATGCAATAGCACTTAGTCTGAACTTCCTATGAGTAGTAGATTTGTTTCTGACAAATTTCAAACTCATTTCTATTTCCATTCCTCCTGCATCATGTGACAACCATCAGCCAATCACAAATGCATATGAATTCTTGCACATGCTCAGTAGGAGATGGTGACTCAAAAAGTGTAAATATAAAAAGACTGTGTACATTTTGTTAATGGAAGTAAATTGGAAAGTTTTTTGTTTTTTTTTAAATTGTATGCTCTAGCTGAATTGAGAAAGTTTAATTTTGACTTGTGTGTCACTTTAAGTTAAATACAAATTCTAACCAACTTTGATATAAACAGTGATAGATTAGATAGATAGACTCATGGAAATAAGAAAAATCTCAATAATTGATAACAACAGAAAAAAAAGTAAATTTGATTGCAGTAGTAATTTTTTTTTTTAATCTATCGGAATCATCATTACATTCTATTTATTTTTTACTTCTATGTCCCTTTAATACATTTCTTAATCCAAAAGGCAATCAATGTTCTTTATAGGAAAAATAAACAACTTACATTTTATAAACAACACAGCTTAAAGGACCAGTAGATTTACATGACCAGCAAATTCATGGCAAAAAGACAAGGCGTAGTACTTAGGGGCCGATTTATTAAGATGCGGGCGGACATGATCCGCTGATCCACTGTTGGCATTTAGCATTGCCCAAGCATTTCTAGGGAAATGCTTGTGCAATGCCACCTCCAAATATTTGCAGCCAATCAGCATCTAGCAGGGGGTGTCAATCATTGATTGCTGTCCGTCGCCGCCGCCTTATCCGTGGCGGATAAGTTAAGGAGATAAGTTAAGCTTCTTAGACTGAACTTCAAATGAGTAGTAGATATATTTCTGACAAATTTCAAAGTTATATCTATTTCCCCTCTCCCTGTATCATGTGACAGCCATCAGCCAATCACAAACGCATTTACGTATATTCTGTGAACTCTTGCACATGCTCAGTAGGAGCGTGTGACTTAAAATGTGTAAATATAAAAATAAAACTGTGCACATTTTGCTAATGGAAGTAAATTGGAAATTTGTTTAAAATTGCTGCTCTATCTGAATCATGACAGTTTAATTTTGACTTTAGTGTCCCTTTAATCTAGATGGATATAAAATATCCCCCAATAATATTCAAAGAGAATTTAAAAGGAACTGACCTTAGATCTCTTTTATATTAACTATCAAACAACTAGAGGCATGATGAGACCATTAGATTAAAGTGACAGTCTACTCCAGATTTTTTATTGTTTAAAAAGATAGATAACCCCTTAATTACCCATAATCCAATTTTGTATAACCAACACAGTTATATTAATATACTTTTTACCTCTGGGATTACTTTGTATCCAAGCCTCTGCTGACCTCCCCTTAATTCAGTTTGCTTTTTAGTCAATCAGTGCTGACTCCTAATTAAATCCACAAGAGTGAGTACAAGGTTAGCTATATGACACACATGAACTAGCGCTGTCAAGCTGTAAAAAAACTGTCTAAATGCACTGATATAGAAGGCGGCCTTCAAGGGCTTAGAAATTAGCATATAAGCCTACCTAGATTTTGCTTTTAACAAAGAATACCAAGAGAACAAAGCAAATTTGATGATAAAAGTAAAATGGAAAGCTGTTTAAAATTGCATGGCCCTATCTGAATCATGAAAGATTAATTTTGACTTGACTGTCCCTTTAAAGAGAACACTTTTACTATACATGAAGCGGCCTTATTAAATGGTTAAATTATGAGAATTTTGTCTTATTAAAAAGTAGTGTGGGGGGAGGGGGAGATTATACCATTAAACTGTAAAAAAACAACTCACCATATATTAATGTAGCACATCTTGTTAGCAGGAAAACAGAAAATAAATTATGTTCTGATATTAACTGCAGCTCTGTTTTATTATATTGCTTCTTATTTCTTCTGTCTTCAAACGTTGCATTATTTCTTTTACCTTGAGACTCAGCAAAATTGAATCCCTACTAATTTAAAGTCTAATAGAGTCTATATTTTGTATTCTGCATGTATAACATATTGTCTCCAAAAGTGTTAAGGCTGATTGAAAGCTTGTGTCTGGGAACCAAGCCGTTCCAATATGATTGATGAGAATGATTCAACACCTTAAAACAAGGTACTGCCAATTTGTTTTAAAGATCACTCTCATTTGTAATTAGAGAACAAAGAATTGACTTGCAAAAAAAAGTGAAACAGCAGATTTTACTGTAATCGTTAGATTTTTTTTAGACACAGTAACTAGAAAACACATATGAACCATAAATAAATGTATTTTCTTTAATATTCGATGGGCCACAATTAGAGATCTGCATGAGCAAAAAATTCATTTTGTAAAAAATATTTATTTTGGATTTTTTCAAACATTTGGTTTGGCTGAATTTCAACTATGCAGGTATTCGGTTCAGACGAATATTGGATTTGGATTTGTTACTATCATTTCCTATGGGAACAGCAAATATACGGCTAGATTACGAGTTTTGAGTTATGAGGGGTGCGGTGCTAACTTGCACGTTATTGTCACCGCTCACTTACCTACAGCGCTGGTATTACAGGTTTTTCTAAACCCGGCGTTAAAAGACAAGAAGTGAGCGTAGAGCAAAATTGTGCTCCATACCGCGCTCCAATACTAGCGCTGCTTAAGTCAGCGGTGAGCTGGTTGTACGTGCTTGTGCACGATTTCCCCATAGACATCAATGGGGAGAGCCGGCTGAAAAAAAGTCTAACACCTGCCAAAAAGCAGCGTAAAGCTCAGTAACGCAGACCCATTGATTCCTAAGGGGAAACAAAAGATATATTTACACCTAACATCCTAACATGAACCTCGAATCTAAACACCTCGAATCTTACACTAATTAACACCTAATCTGCCGCCCCCGACATCGCCGACACCTACATTATATTTATTAACCCCTAATTTGCCGCTCTGGATATCGCCGACACCTACGTTATACTTATTAACCCCTAATGTGCCGCCCCCGACATCACGACACCTACATTATACTTATTAACCCCTAATCTGCTGCCCCAACATCGCTGTCACCTACCCTAATCTGCTGCCCCAACATCGTTGTCACCTACATTATATTTATTAACCCCTAATCTCCCGCCCCCAATGTCGCCGCAACCTACCTACACTTATTAACCCCTAATCTGCCGTCCCAAACATCGCCGACACTATAATAAACATATTAACCCCTAAACCGCCAAACTCCCGCCTAGCAAACACTAGTTAAATATTATTAACCCATAATCTGCCGTCCCTAACGTCATCGCCACTATATTACATTTATTAACCCCTAAACTTAAGTCTAACCCTAACCCTAACACCCCCTAACTTAAATATAATTAAAATAAATCTAAATAAAACCTATTATCATTACCTAAATAATTCCTATTTAAAACTAAATACTTACCTGCAAAATAAACCCTAAGTTAGCTACAATATAACTAATAGTTACATTGTATCTAGCGTAGGTTTTATTTTTATTTTACAGGCAAGTTTGTATTTATTTTAACTAGGTAGAATAGTTACTAAATAGTTATTAACTATTTACTAACTACCTAGCTAAAATAAATACAAATTTACCTGTAAAATAAAACCTAACCTGTCTTACACTAACACCTAACCTAACCCTACAATTAAATAAATTCCCTAAATTAAATACAATTAACTAAATTCAATACAATTAGCTAAATTACAACCCCCCCCACTAAATTACAGAAAATAAAAAACAAATTACAAGATATTTAAACTAATTACACCTAATCTAATAGCCCCCCCCCCTAAAAAAAAAAACCCTAGCATAAACTAAACTACCAATAGCTCTTAAAAGGGCCTTTTGCAGGGGCATTGCCCCAAATAAATCAGCTCTTTTACCTGTAAAAAAAAATACAAACAACCACCCCAACATCCTGCTTGGATGAAGATTTCTCCCGGCTTCGTTCAGGATGGATGTCGGCTCTTCAAAACTGTAAGTGGATCTTTGGGGGTAAGTGTTAGGATTTTTTAAGGGTGTATTGGGTGGGTTTTATTTTTAGATTAGGGGTTTGGGCTGCAATAGAGCTAAATGCCCTTTTAAGGGCAATGCCCATCCAATGCCCTTTTCAGGGTAATTGGGAGCTTAGGTTTTTTTAGTAAGGCTTTTATTTGGGGTGTTGGTTGTGTGGGTGGTGGGTTTTACTGTTGGGGTGGTTGTTTGTATTTTTTTTTTACAGGTAAAAGAGCTGATTTATTTGGGGCAATGCCCCGCAAAAGGCCCTTTTAAGGGCTATTGGTAGTTTAGTTTAGGCTAGGTTTTTTTTCTATTTTGGGTGGGCTTTTTTTTATTTTGATAGGGCTATTAGATTAGGTGTAATTAGATTAAAAATCTTGTAATTTGTTTTTTATTTTCGGTAATTTAGTGTTTTGTTTTTTTTGTAATTTAGGTAATTGTATTTAATTTATTTAATTGTATTTAATTTAGGTAAATTATTTAATTGTAGTGTAGTGTTAGGTGTTAGTGTAAAACAGGTTAGGTTTACAGGTCAATTTGTATTTATTTTAGCTAGGTAGTTAGTAAATAGTTAATAACTATTTAGTAACTATTCTACCTAGTTAAAATAAATACAAACTTACCAGTAAAATAAAAATAAAACCTAAGCTAGCTACAATGTAACTATTAGTTATATTGTAGCTAACTTAGGGTTTATTTTGCAGGTAAGTATTTAGTTTTAAATAGGAATTATTTAGGTAATGATAATAGGTTTTATTTAGATTTATTTTAATTATATTTAAGTTAGGGGTGTTAGGGTTAGGGTTAGACTTAAGTTTAGGGGTTAATAAATGTAATATAGTGGCGATGACGTTAGGGACGGCAGATTATGGGTTAATAATATTTAACTAGTGTTTGCTAGGCGGGAGTTTGGCGGTTTAGGGGTTAATATGTTTATTATAGTGTGTTAGGTGTTAGTGTAAAACAGGTTAGGTTTACAGGTCAATTTGTATTTATTTTAGCTAGGTAGTTAGTAAATAGTTAATAACTATTTAGTAACTATTCTACCTAGTTAAAATAAATACAAACTTACCAGTAAAATAAAAATAAAACCTAAGCTAGCTACAATGTAACTATTAGTTATATTGTAGCTAGCTTAGGGTTTATTTTACAGGTAAGTATTTAGTTTTAAATAGGAATTATTTAGGTAATGATAGTGATTTTTATTTAGATTTATTTTAATTATATTTAAGTTAGGGGGTGTTAGGGTTAGGGATAGACTTAGACTTTGGGGTTAATAAATATAGTATAGTGGTGGCGATGTCTGGAGCGGCAGATTAGGGGTTAATAAATGTATGTAGGTTTTGGCGATATCCGGAGCGGAATATTAGGTGTTAATAAGTATAATGTAGGTGGCAGCGATGTTAGGGACAGCAGATCAGGGGTTAATAATATTTAACTAGTGTTTGTGATGCGGGAGTGTGGCGGTTTGGGGGTTAATATGTTTATTATAGTGGCGGCGATGTCAGGAGCGGCAGATTAGGGGTTAATAATTTTATTGTAGTGCTTGCGATGCGGGAGGGCCTCGGTTTAGGGGTTAATAGGAAGTTTATGGGTGTTAGTGTACTTTTTAGCACTTTAGTTATGAGTTTTATGCTACGGCGTTGTAGTGTAAAACTCATAACTACTGACTTTAGAATGCGTTACAAATTTTGACGGTATAGGGTGTACCGCTCACTTTTTGGCCTCCCAGGACAAGCTTGTAATAACGGCGCTATGAAAGTACCATTGAAAATAGACTATACGCAAATTGCGTAAGTTGATTTGCGGTAAGGTCAAAAAAGTATGCAGTGCCCCTAAATCTGCAAGACTCGTAATAGCAGCGGTAGTAAAAAAAAGCAGCGTTATGAGGCTTAATGCTGCTTTTTTACTCATAACGCAAGACTCGTAATCTAGTTGATAGAGAATTAATATTGAATATATTATATTATAGGATTCGAACAAATAAAAGAACTTGATAATTAAAAATGCTATTGCGCTACTCTTATCAATTCCTATATTTATATGTATTAATAATAGTTTCTATTGTAATTCTTATACCTTCATCAATGGATCATGGGCTCTCATGAAATATAAATAAAAATAAATAAATTGATATTCAGAAAGTCCCAAAACAAACGATCCTTAGAATCGCAGTCCACAGTCTGATCAGTATGTGTATATTATAGGTAATAAATTCCAGCAAAGCAAATATGAAAACACACCGACCTTAAAGGGACATGAAACCCACATTTTTTCTTTCATGATTCAGAAAAAGCATATGATTTTAAACAACTTTCTAATTTACTTCTATTATCTAATTTGCTTCATTCTCTTGATATCCTTTGCTAAAAAGCATATCTAGATAGCATCAGTAGCTGCTGATTGGTTGCTGCGCATAGATGCTTTGTGTGATTGGCTCACCCATGTGCATTACTATATCTTCAACAAAGGATATCTAAAGAATGAAGCAAATTAGATAATAGAAGTAAATTGGAATGCTGTTTAAAATTGTATTCTCTACCTGAATCATGACAGAAACATTTTGGGTTTAGTGTCCCTTTAAACCTAGGGACTAGTAACGATATTGAGTCTGAGGTACTGATATGGGTCCGTATGTAAATTGACCCTTTCTGTGGATAGTGCAAAAATCTTTATGGTACGCTCCAAGTCCTCAGGTTAGTGTGGTTCCCAAAAGAAAGTTAGGGCTGAAGCTTTGTGTTGTGGGAAGTTTCCTGCCGAACGTATCCCGAATAGTATGAACACTGTAGAAAAGAGAAGAAAACACAAGCGCCCACAAAGGACCTCTAAGGGTAAAAGTATAAACACAATTTATTAAGTGCTATAAAAAAGCACGTACAAGATTGAAATTTAAAAGTTGCAATGAGTGATAATATCACTGTAGAAAAACGTTGCCTTTGCCCGACTGTTACTTAGACGAGACTACTGTGATCATGGATCTTATTCACCGGTCTGGTGCACGGATTCCGTCTGTAGTCAGTTCCCTTTAGACAGCCTGGTAAGCGTTAATACGATGACACATATCCTCCTTACCAGGATGTCTAAAGGGAACTGACTACACACCCGTGCACCAGACCGGTGAATAAGAGCCATGATCACAGCAGTCTTGTCTAAGTAACAGTCTGGCAAAGGCAGCATTTTTCTACGGTGATATTATCACTCATTGCAACTTTTAAATAAAAGAACCTATCTTTCAATGTTAAAAGAACTACAACTCCTCTATGATTAAAATCCAGCAGTTAGTGCCTGACCGGCTGTCCCTAACATTATTCATTAAAGCGTGAGTTTACCAAAAATCGTTCTCTCCTTGAATTTGTTCCCAATGATCCATTTTACATGCTGGAGTGTATTAAATTGTTTACAAGTAGCTCCTTAGTCTTTATATTGACATTTGAAATAGCTGATTTAGCCTGCAGTGTCTCTACCTATAATGTAAGTTTCTATACCTAGGTATAGGCTACTGAGAAACTATGACAACACAGCCAGCAGAAGGAATTACACTTACAGTGGGAAGTGGAAGAGATAAAGTTCTAAAATGTTCATTTTCAATTGTGCTGTCTAACTATTGTAAAGCAATAAGAAGCATTTGAGTCATAAGATAACAAGATCTGATCTGTCAGCAACTCAATCGTATTTTGATGGGCTGTGGTTTCAAAGAGCAAGTCCAGCTATTTATTTTGCAAAAAGAAACATAAATGAGCAATTTCCCATTCATTTTATAGACTGCAGCTGGTATAACAAGTAATGGAGAACACATTTAGGGAAAAAACTATTTTACAGTGAACTGTCCCTTTAATACTATGGACGGGGGATGACGGAAAAATGAATGGTAAGACAAACAAATGACGAACAAAGAAGCTTATTAACAAACAATATAACTTATTCCCCCTCATTCCTGTATCTTTTTTTGTGCACCAAACAACATGAATGAAAGATCAAATCTATTTTGTCAAGCAATCATTTGTTTTTTGTCTGTTTTATGCAATAATGTATTTGGTTGTTTGTAAATAAAGACTCAACAAATCAGCAAAATTAATATGAATTTGCATTTGTCCCAAGCCTAAATGCACATCTCTAGCTACAATCATAATTGTTCCTTGTGCTACAAATGGGTCTCTTGTTCAGATGAGATCAGGTTTTAAATATATTGAGGCCCATTTTATCTATCATTTCTAGTGATTACCAGTGGCTGTTCTTCCTGATATTGACATTTATAATTGTTTTAAATAGGCTGTAATATTGTGCACATCAAAAGTAACCCGCTAGTAAATGTTTATAAATGTTAAATATGTCTGTTTTGCAGTGGCGTCACTAGGGGGGGGGGGGGGGGGGGGGGGGGGGGGGCGGGCCGCACCCGGGTGACACCCTCCAGGGGGTGACACCAAAAAAATTTTTTTTTTTTTTTTAATTTTATTGAAATTCAAAGAAATACAATGTTGAGATGCATAGATTTTTTTTATTAGAGGGGCTGGCATTTGTGAACATTGGTGGGACTGGGGAAGATGTAGACACACAATTTTTTTGCCCCTTGAGCCAGTGCTGCAATTTCAACAAATAGTTTTCCCGGCTGCTTTTGCTTGTTTGTACTTTGCTTCTCCCCTGCCCAATTTCGCTATGAATGTTGTGGGCATGCCGTGGGGCTTGCAAAGTTGCGCTGCTAGCCTAAACCTGCCTGCCTATCTGTGCTCACTGCTCAGTGACATGTGGAGCAGTGGAGTAACTCACTGCTGTGCTGTCTCTCTAAACGGGAACAGGCAAATCATGAGGGGATGCCTGGCACCTGACCGCATGACTGTTTTTACACTGTCTTTAAAGTGAAGGAGCCACGTATGATGCCCACCAGACCATTACGGTTACAGTACACTAAGTGCACACTGAACAGGTAGGAGGGCGGGCAGGGGTTTGGGGGTGGGCAGAGTGCAGAGGTGATTGGCCATAAGAAGCGGTAGGCACGCGGCCCAGGGCTGTGCACTGACAGGCTTGGAACAGAGTCAGAGAGCAGAATTTTCATAGTTTGCACCTAAAACTTTTCTTTAGTGATTTATTTTTAGAGTGCTCTGTTTATCTTTCATTTGATGCTCTGCTGAGCCAGGGAGCAGTTCTAGGCATGCACTTTATAATTAATGCAGTGCAGTTTACATATTTTGTATGTGTGTGTCTGAGTTTTTGTGTGTGTGTCTGAGTTTTTGTGTGTGTGTCTGAGTGTTTTTATGTGTGTGTGTGTGTGTGTCTGAGTGTGTTTCTGAGTGTTTGTGTGTGCATCTGAGTATGTTTTAAGTGTGTCTGAGTGTTTGTATGTGTGTTTGCCTGTGTTTTTGTGTGTGTCTGCTTTCTGGGGGGGGGGGGGTGACACCATAACTTACCGCACCGGATGACACCAACCCTAGTGACGCCATTGCTGTTTTGTAGTTTTGAAGGATACATTGGTATTTGTATCAGCGTTCTCGCAGACTTGAAATATGCATTCTTAGGTGTTCTCCAGATGTGGTTGGGATTTTTTTTATCTGAACTGTGACTCTGGATTTAAAAAGACACAATTGCCCACGTGAAGTATTTCTTCTTGCAGTTATTTCTCACTATATTAAAAGTCTTTTTTATTTTTTATTCATTTTAACTTTTTTCTTTTTTTCACGTGTTAGCAAAGATTGTTTTATAGACGCTGTTTTTCCCCCTTTCATTTGATTGTTTGCTAATGTTTTAAAAACATTTTAGTGATGCTGATATCCTTGAGGTTTTTTTTTGAGATGGGAAGTTAATGGTTGTGAGATAGAAGTGTCAGGGTTTTTTCCCTGTTGTTTGCCATGTGCTGCTGGCAGACATTTTACTCACCTCTCTTCCTGACTATGGTGCATTGTGGGGGATGCTGCTCATTTCCTACACTTCCTTTTATGGCCAGACTGTTGTGCATCATCCATGTGAGACAGGATGCAGTCTCAGAATTGTGATGTCATCACTTATTATTTAAAGGGCCTCTGTTCAGTATGCTTTGCCTTTGCGTTGTCTCAGACCTGTTTGTGAGTGTTCCTGTGTATTACCTGGCTGCCTGACGTCCTTCCTGGTTCCTGATCCCTGGCTTGTTCCTGACTCTGCTGTTTTCCTTGTTCCTGATTCCGGCTCGTCTGACTATTCGCTTTGGCTCCTGACTCGGCTCGTCTGACTACCAGCTCTGGTTTTGACTCCTGGCTTGTTATTTTACTTGTGGACTTTTTATTATTTTTTGCTATTAATAAAGGTGTGATTATTTTTGCACTTCTCGTATCAGTCTGATTCCTGGCACCCTGAAAACAAGCAGCTCCATTAATTTGAACAAACCTGATCGTGCCACTATTTGCTCTGATGAGGGATGCGTGCAAATCACTGGGAATATTGCCATTTTTTTAAAACTTTTTTAAATTGTATGCTCTGTCCTAATCACAAAATACAATTTTTGGCTTTCATATCCCTTTAACTCTCCTACATACCTATCCATAATTGGCTTTATCAGATAACAACTGCAAAACAATGCTTTTAAAACTACATTTATGACAGTGTTTAGTCTTGTTGTCTGCAGACTAAAGCACAGATTGGCTCCTCTAAATAAGGGAAAAAGTGGGTGGAGTTTCGCTATTGATAAATAAATCATTTAAAAATAATGTTTAAAACATATGTTATTCTACAGCAATAAAACAGAAATGTCTTGTAATTAGAAGATGTCTACTGTTCCTTGAATGACAAACACATGTGCAGTTAAAAACATTTTCTCAGACTTTGTTTGTAAATAATCTAAACCAGGTCTGTTTTGGTGTAACTGTTCATTTTAACATTTTATGTCCTTATAAAATGTAAAACTACTAGAGGACAAATCAAATGTCCAGTTAGCTCAAAAGAAAATAAAATATTTTATACATTGAAATGAACATACACTTGGCAAGATTACAAGTCGCACGGCAAATCTGTTTTTCGCAGTTGAGAAAACTGCGTGCGTTATGGCTTTTTCGCATCTGGGGTTGCGAAAGTATTACAAGTTGCAAATTAACTTATTTTGCATGCTCGTTAACCAGCGTGCACATTCACTTATTCCCCATAGAAGTAAATGGAAAAGACAAATAGAAAAAAACAACTAAAACCCTAATCTGTTGGCACAAAGCCCATTACTTATTCTCCTTGAAAAGTGTACATGAAAATGTGAATATTTCATATTGCAAAAATGTTTTCATAACGGAAAATGTTCTATTTATAATTAAATATTTCTCTATATAAGTGATGATTTTTGGACTGATATATCTATTTATATTGAGATATGTTTATGAATATATGTCTAGATATCACAAGGTCTATATGCGAAAATCTCTTTGAAAATCCCTCTGAGATATTGTTTAATGTGCATAAGATTGTAATGTGAAATCTTGTCATTATCTCTATAGTTAAACATATCTCTATACTGTACATATAAATCCATGTTTCTCTTTGTATGCGTCTACTTTTTTTTCTAACACCTGAGATCTCATATCTTTGAGCCCTTATAACTTTGTGTGCAATATTTATTTTAAATAATATTTAATAGTGTTAATATGAGTGTAACTGTTCTTTGTAATGTATTTTTGAAGTGTTTTGTGAAACTTTTATGTTGCGGAAAACTGTTGATTACAGCTCTTCAAGCGTGATAAGGTTTGTTGCGTAAAAGGCGATTGCGCTCCCACAATCGCAAGACTTGTAATAGCTGTGCTATGGAAGTTGATTGCGAAAAGAACATATTGCGCGTGAAAAACCCATATATACCGTGCGACTTGTAATCTTGCCGCAAAAGAGGTAAAAACTGTTTTATAATTTATACTATACTACTGTATACTGCATCTCACTAACTAATATCTGCGTTTATGCAATCCTTGGTACAGCGAAATTGCATAATGCGATCAACACAGAGAGATTTAATAAATGCGGCTGGTACTTGGAGATTTCAAGATGAGATGTGAGATTGCTGTAGACTCCAGTTTAGAGATCCAGTTTCCATAAACTTGGACTGTTTAATTATAAATAGTTTCACTGTTAGAAATTGCTTCTTTTTTTTTTTTTTTTTTTTTTTTTTACAATGCACATTTTAGAGTGTGAGAAATGTTTCAAAAAGCACTATCGTGACTGGAAAAAGCTAAGGACATTTTTTACAAGATAATAATCTTGTTTCTAATCCAAAAACACACACACACAAAATTCAAAACACGTTTATTAAAATAAAAAAGTTTAGAAAAAATGTATAATGAACATTTTTACAGTATTATTCATATAAATTACACCTCATAGACACATGTACTGAATTCCCATAATGCCCCAGCTCAAATCTATGACTAATTCATTTTAAAAAAAAATGCTATTCTTTTGGAAGGTAAAAGATTCATTTCATACATGTAAATTGCCTTGTCCTTTTCCTCTGTACAACGTTATTGACGTAAACACTTATTGTAAGGGATATTCATGATGAATGACTATGGTATTAGCAATTTTCATTTATGTAAGGTATAACTGATTGGTTTCTGTTAACAACCCAATAGGAATTATGGTTTATTTACAGCTCTGCTAAGTAGCGCTCAAACAATACTAATGCTCGAGCAGGAATTTTTTTCTTTTGACCTGTATAGCAAATGCACATATACTCAAATTATATTCACAGCAGCGCTTTCACACGATCACAAATTACACTAGAAATTGTGAGCAAAATACTGCTCCACTTGTAATCTAGTTCTCTGTGTCTGTTTTTTATTTATAGTATAATCTTGTTTTAAAAATGGGAGGAGAAGATGATATTGGGTTGTACTCAATTTGAAACAGCAGTGCATTTTATTCCTTAAAGGGACATTGAACCCAAAATTTCTCTTTTATGATTTAGGTAGAACATAAAATTTTAAAGAACTTTCCAGTTTACCTTTATTATCAAATTTGCTTCATTCTCTTGGCATCATTTGTTGAAGGAGCAGCAATGCGCTATTGGTTTCTAACTGAACACTTGGGTGAGCCAATGACAATCTGTATTTATATGCAACCACCAATCAGCAGCTAGAACCTAGGTTCTTTGCTGCTCCTGAGCTTTCCTAGATAAACCTTTCAGAAAAGGACAACAAGAGAAGGAAGCAAAATAAATAATAAAAGTAAATTGGAAAGTTATATAAAATGTATGCTCTGTCTAAATCATGAATGTCTAATTATATGACTTTACTGTCCCTTTAAGTGGAACTGTGAATCTATTTATTTACATAGTAATCTTACAACAGTGATCATAGTGAATTTTTGTGATATATTTTTTTTAGTTAAACATTCTGTGAATCAAACTCTAAATAAGCCAATTTCTCCCAGATATGTAATGCCGCAGCACTGGAAAATAGCAGCAACATTGGTGAAGGGAAAAGAACTAAAATATTTATTGCCATTGTGGATCCAGAGTAGCAATATTAAAGATTGATTTATTTCCAGCATTAGTGTCAATGCAGAATATATCAACTTGTTTGGGAAAGTAGGATTAAGGGTAAAAATGACAAAAAATAACACAGAGTAGAATTTAATTTAAATACAGAATGTCGATCTGGATAGTTGTTACTTATATTTTTGTAAATTCCTCTAAAATATGCTTTAACCAATATTAAATGAAGAGGCCGTTTTGAGCAAATGTTGTGAGTGACATAAATAAATTAGATTGTTAATTAAAATATGTTGACAAAATAAGGTCTTTTAGTGTGATTATAATAACTTAAAGGGGCATACTAATGCGGAAATGACAATTTCTAATACATAAAAGCGTGTCACTTTTGCAATACTGACATTAGACAACCGCATGCCGGAATAAACACGACAATGTATGAGTTATGGAGCATTAACATCAGTTGTGTGCAAACAAAACCACTCTTGTGCTGGTCAAGAGTTATTATTTATGATGCTAGCGTTAGAATGGAACATGTTACAGCAATAACGTTGGAGAGAATTGATGCATAAATCCATATTAGCTGGTTAATTTCCCTTAGATAATAGATTACTAAAAGGGGCAGACACTAAAAGTATTCATATAGTATAATACAAATGCACAAAGACATTCTAGTACAAAACTTCCACTCAGGGAGTAGAGTTGTATATTTGTTTGCTATATACTTTTCATGTTAGTTTAATTGTATATGTTAGACTTATATCAAATATATGTTGTGATATAAAAATATATCACAAAAATTCACTATGATCACTGTTGTACGATTACTATGTAAATAAATAGATTCACATTTCCACTTAAAGGGACAATAAAGTCATAATAAGACATTCATGATTCCGATAGAGAATACAATTTTAAACAACTTTCCAATGTACTTCTTTTATTTAATTTGCTTCCTTTTCTTGTTATCCTTTGCTGAAAGGTTTATCTAGGAAAGCTCAGGAGCAGCAAAGAACCTAGGTTCTAGCTGCTGATTGGTGGCTGCATAGATATACCGATTGTCATTGGCTCACCCATCTGTTCAGTTAGAAACCAGTAGTGCATTGCTGCTCCTTCAACAAATGATGCCAAGAGAATGAAGCAAAATTTGATAATAGAATTAACTGGAAAGTTGTTTAAAATTGTACGTTGTACCTAGCATACTGGTTAACATACGTTAGGTTTCTATGATATTTACACCTCCTGCTGTATCTTATGATGGTTTATGAAGATCATAAATGCTAAGGTTTAATATATTAACATACTTCACTAACATGTTTAATGTATATACCTTTAACCAGTTGTTAACCCTGCATCATCTCTGTGATATATATATGCTCAGCAGACCATCTTTAAGTGTTTTATGCTACTTGATACACTTGTTCTATTCTTAATTTTCACTGTCAAGTATATAACATATATCTTTTTTCGTTCCATATATTTATATTGATTTTCATATCGCTTGTCAATATATAATGCTATTGCCATTCAATTTTTTGCTACTTGAAGCACACTGTATTGACATTATATTGACATTATGTTACCATGTTGATTGTAGAGATATAAAGATACTATTTGAGAAATAAGCTTACACTTTGAATTATTCCACATGGAGCACATTTATTACTGACGACCCAATGATACTCAATCACCATGTTGCATCATACTTTATAACCAGTAACCATGTTCTCAAAATGGAAAGGATAGTACTGCTGGATGATATGTTAACAACACTGATTGGTCACACACATATATATAAACCAGTGTCTTGTGAATCTATGTACCCTCCAATGAAGCGCATGTGCGCATGCGCGAAACACGTCAGGCAACACTGACTGTAACCCTTAGCCTTACTTGGCATGGACTTGTCCAAATATATCACCTTTGTTCATAGACTCTCTTTGTTCCAGCATGGCTTCCTTTTTGCTCTCCTATTGTATACCATAGTGGCTGGGAATACTGCTTTTTGTCTGCTAGACTATTACTGGAACTTTACCCTCTACAAGAGGTGCCCTCCCCCCTCCCTCCTATCTATAGCCTATCATCTACAAGCTTCGCTGGTGACGTACCAGGAAGTGTTTGACTGGGAACACGCTCACCGCTTTCCTATGACAGGATGCTCCAATCTGACCTGCTCCAGAGGGTTTATCGCCCATTTGGAGTGGAGTCCAGGCATCCTACCTACTACTTATAACTTTGGACAAAGTGGAAGCGGCACCGGGAAGGATCATTTACATACAGGTATTGGAACAATTACCCTCTTGAGCATTATACTCCATAGGCAGAAGGGGAGGTGTCCCTAGGGGGGAAGGCTAAGGACACTTGAATACCACCTATTACTTTTAGTCCTGGACTGTTTATATTTAGCATACCACAAGAACTGTTTTGGGACTAAGCCATCCGTATATTAATGGTCTCTATAACACGTAGTTCATGAGACAACGGATTTAAGCAGGCACTCCAATATTGTGTCTATAAGTGTAATACTTATTCCCAGCACCCTGACTATTTAACCTCACTTATCCAGTTAGAGTATTTTATATTACTGATTGTACTGTATACATATTATTTTTTACACAGTTATAATAGGGCATTCTCCTAGCTTTCAATAATGGCTACAGGCACTTTAAAAACATGGGTAATAAATGGAGATAGAAGAAAGCTTATAATGGAGACATTAAGGAAAGAGAATCTAGATGAAGTATTTACAAATCTAGAGAAACTTAGATATCAGGACAGGAGACAAATCTGTAGTGGGACATTGAGTTCTTAGAACTCTACATAACAGAAAATAAAGTACCTTGCAGATTACGCATGAAAAAGTATCCCTCTTTGGTCTAGAAAATCCAATATTTATGGAGGAGTGGAATACCAATCTTACTAACTGCTCCATCATCTGTATGAAGCAACTCCTCTGACATAAAAAGCAAGAAAGGGACACTATCATGTTGAAAATCAATAAGACCTTTGACCTACTGAAACCTTTTGAAACCACACATAAATACCCTGACTACAAAAAACAACTTGCCAATACAATAGAAAAACTGGACGTCACTTTATCAGACAAAAAGGTCCACAAATATCACAGGGATAAAAAGGACTATGACTGCAGGATATAAGGGGTCCAATAAGAAAAATACTAATAAAGGTGGGAACAAGGGCCATAAAGGTAAACAGCAGAATAAAAATCAAACCCCAAGGAGAGTTACATTCTCCAGTATTGACACAGATAATCAGGAAGGGAAAACAGTAGAAACCACAAGTGACGAGGCTAAAGCCATCACACCAGGGCCCAGTGACAATATCACCCATACATTAGTAAAGTCACCCCAGCAGACCAGTACCCCTAAAAAAAGAGAACAATCCTTTAGATACCCCAGCAGGATAAGGAAAGCAACCAAGAAATAGCAGTAGTAGACCTCTCTGACTTTACTCTATCAAGCTATCACATCACTTTACTGAATAAAGGTTTATCTTATGCACCGACAACAAATTTAGATTTTTTTGAAACACTTATTGATATTAACAAATTTGTTAGAAAATTAGTACTAAGGAAACACTTTTTTGATACACAAGAGTTCCATCTCCACCCCCCCCCCCCTCCAGCCAGCCACAGTTGGCTTAATATATTCTGATTTACAAGACCTCACTAATCTAATCACCTTACAGCAGCACACTACTAGGTCATTAGACACATTACAAGACACATGCACCACTTTTTCGTTTAAGGACAAATCATACTTTTATCCAGTACACACAAGAGATCACTAGATTTATTTCAGAGAAATATTGAAAATGAGTTAACTGAACTTAATAAATCAGTGGATGATTCAACACACAATATAGTCAGAGACAACTTAACTTACAAAGAAAGACAAGCTCTTTACGAATTAAAAAACAACCCTTACTTGATAATGACTAAGGCAGACAAGGGTGGAGCAGTAGTCTTACTCAATTAAAAATGATAACTTAAAAGAAATTGAAACACAACATTCATCAATACACTAAATTGACATTCAACCCCACTAACACATTTAAAACCATATTAGCCAGTCTCTTCGACACATAAAAAGCCAAAAAAGTGGCTATATGTCAACAGAACTAACCAATTGCCTACAGATAGAAACCCCCACAATACCCAGTTTTCAAATTGTGCCTAAGATTCACAAAACCCTTATTAAACCCCCAGGAAGACCCATAGTAGCAAGCCAAGGCTCACTATGTGAGAGATTAGGAGGTTGGCTTGACCACATACTACAGCCAGTGGTTCAATCACTTCCTGGCTACATAAAAGACAGTCCTCACCTTATCAAACAATTAAAATATATTAAATGACAAAGTGGGTATAAATGGCTGACCATCGACGTGGCAGTTCTCTACTCTAATATACCCCATATCTTAGGACTAAGAGTCATGTTTAACATGCTACAGAGAAACACGGATAATGATATAAGGTTTAGCACATTCATTACGGAAGCAACAGAATTTCTGTTACACCATAATTATTTTTTACATGGAGGTGAATACTTCTTGCAGACATGCGGCACAGCAATGGGGGCTAAATTTGCCCCAGCATACGTTAACATTTACATGGGTTGGATGGAGCCGTGCCGCATCTTTTTGGATAGACAATATTATACTGTACGGTCGCTTCATTGACAACCTGATTATATTTTGGTCTGATAAAAACAGCAATACAGTGGAATTTTTTTGCAGTATATGAACAACAATGAATTAAATCTAACTTTCACTAGTGACAGCAATAACACAAGCATTGAGTAACTGGACCTACAATTGAGTATAGACCAAATTGACAATATAATTACGTCTACATATAGAAAACCTACAGCTAAAAACACAATTCTGAGAGCAGATTCTTATCATTTACCACATTTAAAGAAAGGAATAACCAAGGGCCAATACCTAAGACTGCACAGAAACTACACTAATAAAACCACTTAACAAATTGAGGCCATAGACCTTACAGACAGATTAATACAGAGAGGCTACAATAAAAATCACCTCTTAAAACTCAGCAAGGAAGTTGAATCCTTAGATAGAAATAGCCTATTTATGAAGAAAAATAAACCCAACATCATGGGGAATAATACACTATATACTACTAAGTTCAGCAGACAGTATATATATATATATATATATATATATATATACACAGTATATATATATATATATATATATATACACATACATACATACACATATACACACACCCTTCACTCTTTCCCATCCCACCATCCCAAGTGAAAGTGGTAAATAGCAGGTCTCAAAGTGTTAAAGAAAAAAAAGTGGTATTTCCGAAAGAGCATAAACTCAAAACTTAACCAATGACTTACAATGCAAGCAAAATGAGTTTATTCTACTGGTACAAATTCCCAAATCCATAATTCCAAAATACAGATTTATAACAAAATTTATATTTATTATTATTTTATTAAAAATAAACACCTAGATTATGAGTTTTGCGGTAACAGGGGTGCGGTGCTAACGAGCAGTTTTCCCTCACCGCTCACCTACAGACAACGCTGGTATTACGGGTTTTTACAAACCCGGCATAAGCCGCAGAAAAGTGAGCGGAAAGCAAAATTTTGCTCCACATCTCACCTCAATACCAGCGCTGCTTACGGTAGCAGTGAGCTGGTTCCCCTTAAGAATCAATGGAGGAGAGCCACCTGCAAAAAAGTAGAGTAAAGCTCCTAACGCAGCCCCATTGATTCCTATGGGGAAATAAAAGTTATATCTACACCAAACACCTTAACATGAACCCCAAGTCTAAACACCCCTAATCTTACACTTATTAACCCCTAATCTGCCGCCCCCGACATCGCCGAAATCTGCATTATATTTATTAACCCCTAATCTACCGCTCCGGACATCGCCGCCACCTACATTATAGTTATTAACCCCTAATCTGCTGTCCCCAACATCACCGACACCTACATTAGATTTATTAACCCCTAATCTCTCTCCCCCAATGTCGCAGCAACCTAACTACACTTATTAACCCCTAACGCAGCCCCATTGATTCCTATGGGGAAATAAAAGTTATATCTACACCAAACACCTTAACATGAACCCCGAGTCTAAACACCCCTAATCTTACACTTATTAACCCCTAATCCACTGCCACCGACATCGCCGACACCTACATTATATTATTAACCCCTAATCAGCCGCTCTGGACACCGCCACCACCTACATTATACTTATGAATTCCTAATCTGCTGCCCCCAACATCACTGACATCACCGACACCAATACCCCCTTAATAAAACCTAACACTAACCCCTTGAAGATCACCCTACCTTGAGAAGTCTTCACCCAACCGGGCCAAAGTCCTCAACAAAGCCGGGCGAAGTGGTCCTCCAGATGGGCAGAAGTCTTGAGGGGCAGACCGCCACACATTATGGGACACATATCAGTTTTAGCCCCACACTACTTGGTAAACTCAGCCGACCGAGTTCACTAGACCTACAGCAGTCCATAAATAAACTGGCTTGGATCCTATCTCATACACTCCATCTAAATCAGATCCACAGGAGGGGTTTTGGATGAATACGACTCTGGCAATTATTAAATATGGGGTACTTACTTACCTATGTACTCAAGACAACTGTTAACCTCTCATAATTCCTTCACAGTTATCTCTTTTTTATGGGTATGTTGTTGGGAGCTCTACTTCTCTGATTTTCAACTTTAATTTATGCTCTCATGTTCTTGTATGTGCTCCAAAGTGTATGTTTATATTCAGATAGTAACACTTTAGCTTGTTTATTTAAAAAAATATTTAGACATGTTTCCCCATATTAGGTCTGCCTATTTGATAATAGCAAGTTCTCTGCTCGTCAATGGGTAAATATTATAGGCTCTATTTCTTAATACAATCCTAAAAACTCCAAATCTGTTGCACTTTAGAGGTATACCTAGCAGCTGTTTCTGCTCTTGTGTTTATGTACTGTAGGGTCGATCAATCAATTAAAATATTTATCTAGATGTTTTCTTTAGATCAATCTAAATATATGTTGATGCAAATTTTACATCACTGGGCTATATCAATGTTCTTAGGAAGGAGTGGGTCACATTTTTCTGATACTCTCTAATAATCTCGAGTTTATTTACCCATTTGAACCAGTGGCTTTATATCTCTTCTTACAATCATATCACAATCCATGCATAACTATATGATGCAGGTATTAGCGACATTTCACATTTTTCACCTACCTGTCAATATAGACTTCATAATGTAACCTGGTACTGTGGTTTACTGTGGTTATTTTTTTAGTAATTTTATAACTCTATAGAATTATGTGACTTTATGATAATCTGCTCATATATCTGTTACCACCAGATTATGCAGTTATACTGCCAATGCTATTTAAATAATTATAGCTCCTTCTCCTATCTTGTAGGATCACAAGTTCAATATATATTTAATATCCAGGACATACTTGAAAACGAGAGAAATCTCAATGTATCCTTCCTGGTAAAATATTTTATAAATAAAATAAATTTACATTGGACTAGCTATTGTCTCCAATATATACTTAACAGATTCCCCATTATGGTTATATAAGGTCATTGATATTCATGTTCTATTAAAACCATACGTCACTGCTATTTCACTACAACATCATATGCATATAACAATAATGGGCCTTTAATATATCTTTACATCCAAATTCTGTTAAATTTCTAGGCCCAAAAAGTGACTACTTCAAATGCTAATTTTCCTCCTCTAGAATATGTAAGTTTTGTTGGGTACAAGAGTTACCTCATGTGACAAGTGAGGAAACTAGTAATCATGAGAACACCATGTTAAACCCTTAACGACACACGTTGTACAGGGTACGTCTAACACAAACTAGTCTTTAAAGACCAGCGACATACCCTGTACGTTGTTAGGAGTTTAAAGCGACTGGAAGCGATCCTGATTCCAGCCACTTTCAAGGTATTGCCGTGAAGCCTCGATATTGAGGCATCGCTGCAATACCTTTTTTGGCACACCGATGCAGAGTGAGCTGGATGCTCGCTTTTGTTTTTAGCTGACTCACAATAAAAGTTACTTTTTATTATTTTTGTTGCTGCCTCGCAAGTTTGTTTCATCCTATCCACCTAGTGATGCCCGGAAGTGTTTGACTACAGCACTCGGTGGCCCTCTCTGCATTGGCCAGCGATGGTGCCGATCGTTGGTGGGTGGGAGCTGGCTCAGCCGTAGCAGGGAGGTGGGTGGGCGGTCCATCATTGTCCGGACTTCCGGATCACCGCGTGCAAATGATCGGAAGCGTGCATGCGCTCCATTTAGTCTGGTAAATGTAGAGGGAGGAAGAGGGTGGGAAATAAATTCTAAAGGCATCTTGGAGGGTAGATGGTTGGGGGCAGCTACACTACAGGAAATTAAGGGTTTCAACAAACGGCAATTTGTTTTGAGCAAACTGGGAACTGGCAGACAGCTTTCCAGTACCCAAGATGGTGGAGAATAGGTAGAGGGGAGAGGGTTAGAGAGCTGTATGAGGGGGATCAGAGGGGATCAGGGAGGTTGGGGGCTAAGTGGGGATCCATCACTGCTGAATTTAATATATATATAAAATCCTTTTATTTTGGTACTGACAGACTTTCTGCCAGTACTTAAGATGGTGGTGACAATTGTGAATTAGGGGAGGGAAGAGAGCTGTTTGAGGGGGGTCAGGGAGGGATCAGGGATGGGATGTGTCAGGTGGGAGGCTGATCTCTACACTAAAGCTAAAATTAACCCTACACGCTACCTACAAGCTACCTAATTAACCCCTTCACTGCTGGGCATAATACAAATGTGGTGCTATTTCTGAACAAAGGGGATCCCAGAGAAGCATTTACAACCATTTGTGCCATAATTGCACAAGCTAATTGTAAATAATTTCAATGAGAAACCTAAAGTTAGTGAAAAGTTAACATTTTTTTTTTTATTTGATCGCATTTGGCGGTAATATGGTGGCATGAAATATAAGAAAATGGGCCTAGATCAATACTTTGGGTTGTCTACTAAAAAAAATATATATATGTTAAGGGATATTCAGGGATTCCTGACAGAAATCAGTGTTACAACCTAACTATCGCTAACTTTGAACAAAAAATGGTTTTGAAATAGCAAAGTGCTACTTGTATTTATTACCCTATAACTTGCAAAAAAAGCAAAGAACATGTAAAAATTTGGTATTTCTAAACTCAGGACAAAATTTAGAAACTATTTAGCATGTTTTTTTTGGTGGTTGTAGATGTGTAACAGATTTTGGGGTCAAAGTTAGAAAAAATGTGGTTTTTTTCCATTTTTTCATTTTATTTTATATATTTTTTATAGTAAATTATAAGATATAATGAAAATAATGGTATATTTAAAAAGTCCATTTAATGAAGAGAAAAACGGTATATAATACAGTAAATGAGTAAGAGGAAAATTACAGCTAAACACAAACACTGTAGAAATGTAAAAATAGATAAACAATATAAATAAACAATATATTGTTGTTTACTACCTTAGCGAGTTTATAATTTTCAATCTCAGAAATTATTGTTGTCTATACATAAGTTGGTCCACATTTGATCCATTATAATATACAACTTGTTACTATTCTCTTCTTACTCAAATAATCTGGACTCTTCATTTCTCATAATGTTTTGTAAGATATCGCCCTATTAGGCGATTTAATTGACCAGGGAGGAAAGTTTAATTTTATAACTTCAGAAAAAGAGGTATCATATCATTCTCTGCACTTACGACATATATGGTTGTTAGAGAATGCCTGTTTTGGCAATTTTGTTTGTACTTCTTATTAGTTGCCTTCAGATTTGTTAATCAGGAGTTTATATATAAAAACCTATGCTCTGCTTTATTTTATTGTTTAAGATTGTTATAACCTTTTGAACATCTCCTCTAAAACATGTTTGAAATATTTGCAGATTCCATTTATGTCAACACTGCATGAATCTCACTGGACAAAATAACTGCGCTAGCTGAAGGTACAATTATGCATATAAGTGATAAAGATCAATATGAAAAAAGATTTATTTTTCACCAAGTCACTGACAGCGGGTCTTGGAGAATAAGTAAATAAATAAACCCAATGTAAAATTAGAACAATCTAAAAAAAACATTAAAAAACTGAATATTCTTTATTTAAAAGGATGTTAAAAACAACAAACTATCTCACTGATAAGTATTTACTTCGTGGCTCAGGGAGTATTGATAGAAAACTTATATCAGTTGTTTTTGCTTCCAATGGATAGCCCTCCTGTGGTGTTAAGCCGATGGTGCTGCTTCCTCTCTCACAGAACACTGAGTGCTCAGACGACAAATACACTGGAACAAAAAAGCACAAGAGCACATCCACGACTCAAGGTGAATCTTAAACACTTTTATTACAAGCACGTAATCAATTGCCCTTACAAGAAAGTTAAAATCATTAAGCCTTGGTTACAATAAACTTGTATGTCAGATGATGGGTGACAGTTCCACACAACCTCTGCCTCCTTTATGATTGAAGGAAGTTGTTCTGTATATCCTTCGCTCTGACTTTTAAGCTTATGCTCATAGGTATCTTACTAAGTGCTGGCAGGTTTCAAGTAGACCATCCTGTCTACACGTTTTGTCTGACTTCTGTGGATTTTCTCAAGACACTGATAATGGCTGATGTATTGTGTCACGATCCCCTCCTTCATATACTCGATTCGGCCCCATCTTTTCTATGACGAATGGTGATGAGGTCTTTGTTTATCTACATGCCTCTTTAGCCATGTGTTAGTAGCGTGCAGGCGAGCAACTTCCACTATTGGGTATTTTCACCAGACCTATCTGATAGGCGTTCTTTATTCTGTTGCTGCTAACTCAAAAAAGACTTAATCATTCCTTTAGACATCTATATCATTGTTTCATCCTGTTTACAGATACCTATTAATACCTTAGACATTGATACACATCATACTATACATCTGATAAAAAAGGCTAGAACATATTTAAAATATAAAAAAAAATGTACGAAATATATAAAAGTAAACAAATTGATTCAGCACATTCTTTTTAAAAATATACAGATTAATTCAGCTCGTAATTTAAAAATGCTGACTTATTATTTTTTTTAAAATATAGACATGTTTGTAATACAACATATAATGTCTCTAAATATTTATTCCAAGTGAAAGCAATAAAGCCCCCACTTTTACTCTTCAAACTATATATAGGGTTTATCATCTGAAGCTAATTCCTTATTCAAAAATCTCATCAAATCAGAGTCACTCCTATCAGGCTATACTCAACCTAGAGGTTGGCCTAGACATGTGAGGTCACTCTCTGGCAACTATCTATTACCTAAGTCAATGTGGTTAGAAAGGACAAGAGGGAAGGGAAGGTGGAGAAGGGGAAAGGGAGGGGTGGTGATCCTATATAGATTGTCCTAAATCATGAATGCCTGTAGATCCAGGTCCATGTTGAGGCCCCTAGGGATCAAGCTCTCTAATTCTTGGATCCACCTCATTTCTTTTTGCCTCAAAATAGTGAGCCTCTGATGTGGATTGGTACAATCCCCAATAGGCTACTAGGATCCTGTCTATGATGTATTCTAAAATGTTCTGACACGCTATGTGTCTTTAGTCCTATTTCTATGTTGTTAATTTGCTCATAGCACTACCTTTTGATCTTCCTCTTAGTTCTACCTATACATATTTTTCCACAGCCACAGGTTAAACCGTAGATGACAAATGCGGAATGACACGTACCTCTCACTTTAATAGGCATGCTCTTGGTGTTATTTCAATTCATGATAGAGTCCCGATTCCATAAATGGACACACATGCAACAATTGCTGCAGCCACATTTGAATGTCCCCGGTATCCCTGTGACCCATTGATCCAAAGTACCTAGCCTATTTACATTAGTCAGAGGCAATCCCTTTAGTTTGGAGGAAGCTAAGATGTTTTTAAGGTTTCAATTTCTTTTAAATACTACATTGGGTTTCTCTTCAATTACATCTCTCAATAAAGGGTCTGCTTTTAGAATCCCTCAATGTTTTTGAAGGGTCCTTTTAATAAACCCCGCTCCTTCACTATATGTAGTGATGAACCTAATCGTATTGTTGTTATCCCCTCTTTTTATTTCCCTTTCTTTAGGGGGTTGAAGTAAGTCACCATGTTCACAGCTTGCATTAATCTATCTTGCCTGACTAATTAGTTCTCTACCATATTCCTTTTCTAATCTTCTAATTTAGAAAGTTCCGCCGAATTCTGCGGAACTGTCCATATGGAATGTTCTGCTTACAATTTCTTAAATGCCCACTCTTGGCATTCAGAAAGCCATTGCTATCAGTTGGCTTTCTGTCATTTTTCACCATGACTGAATTTGATGAATGATCTACAAACAATTCAATATCTAAAGAATTTTTTTCCATAAATGTAAGGTTAAATTGATTGTATATATATATATATATCTGACAAAATCTTGGGCTTTGATGGAGTCACCTTGCCATATAATTATAATATCGTCAATATATCTAAACTATTTGACGATATTATTGGCATAAGGATTATTTTGCCATACCATTTCATTTTCAAAAATTGCCATATATTAATTAGCATATGAGGGTGCCATGGAAGTGCCCATGGCAGTCCCTTGTATTTGCTTGCAATACGTTTTTTCAAAACAGAAATAATTATTATTTAGAATAAATCTAATACCATTCTCCAAAAAAAACAAATGTTTTTCTGACATACTGCTCTCACTCCCCATGAGTCTGAATGCCTCAATGCCTTTCCCGTGGGGAATGTTGGTATATAAAGCCGCCACATCACACGTCATTCACATATATTCCTCCTTCCACTGCATACCTTCTAATTTTGTAATAACATCTAGAGTGTCTTTTAAATAAGATCTAATATTTTTAACCATCAGTTGCATGTAAGAGTCTACATATGTGGATAGATTGCTCGTTATGGAGTCGATGCCCGAAATGATCGGCCGGCCAGGAGGGTCTTTGTGGATTTTTGGAATATGATAGAAGATTGGTATTTTCGGATATGGATTATAGATAAATACAAATTCATCATTGTTTAAAATGCCTTCATTCTTTGCTTCTGTGAGTATTTTCAACAATTTTTTGTTATATTCTAGGGTAGGATCCCCTCGAAGTTCAGCATAGGTAATGGGGTCATTTAATAACCGATTGGCCTCACACAAATAATCCTCTCTGTTTTGGACAATAATTCCTCCTCCCTTATCTGCTTGTCTAATGACCAACTGATGGTCATTTTTCAGTTTATTAAGGGATTGTCTTTCATTTCTATTTAGATTATCTCTAAATTTGAATTTCTTATTACTAGACCCTGACTCCAAATAATTGTTGAACTCCTCAGTTAGAATGCAATTAAAAACTGGGATGTATTCACCTTGTGTGTGAATTGGATTGAAGGAGGAGGGGCGTTTGAAATTGCTATGTTGAATCTCATTCTCTATTTCATGTGTGCTCAAATCCAATAGATTCAACTTCTGTATTTTGTGGAGCACAATTTTCTACAGAGGGGTCTAATTGGTTTAATATTCTTAGGGTTTCTACATCCCCTTTGTCCCATCTATTGTGGTTATCATTTTCCTTATTCACTTTTGTATACATATTTGGATTCTTGGCAAAATATCTTTTCAAATTAAGTTTCCTAACAATTTTTTGTAAGTCGATATATGTTTCGAACTTATTAGGAAGTTTCTTGGGTGCAAATTTCAAACCTTTATTAAGTAAAAGTAAATCTGTATTTGTCAATTCCACATTTCATAAGTTAAAAATGTTATCTTTGGCTTTCCTTAATAATTGCTCCTTTCCCTCTGTTTTTTTGATTAATTGGCCACCTCTCTTTCCTCGTTTGGTTCCCACTCTTTTGCTTCTCTCAGGCCTTTTTCTGTTCTCCCTGTCCCCTATCATTAAGGGTGAGCTCACACCCTTCTTCATGGGTCTCCATGGAGGATAGGGTCTCTGACCTGCTCTAAAAATTGTGACTCTCTCCTTGTATTATGTGAATATTCCTGAAATGGTCTAACTTCATTAATGGAGTTATGTGCATGCTCTGTGTGTGATTTATTTTAGTAATGTTGATTGTTATATGCCACTTGTGGGTACTCTTGATATTGTATATAATCTCCTCGTTTGTGAGAATTATGATACTGTCCCTGTCCTCGTTTTTGGGTGAAATTTGATCTATTAGGGTTATTACTATTACTATAATTATGTTGGTATTCTTTTGGTCTAGCCCCCCTATTCATATCCTCTGGATCAATGGATAGTACTTCTAAACTATTAGAAGTACTCATTTCTTGCCTACTATTAACACCCTGACGTAAGTTTGATGATACACCTTGTTTTGGCTGACTAGTATTATTAATGTCAGTGTTTTTTTGGTGGTTGTTTTTCCCATTATGTGTATAGTTATATTTCTGATGGTATTGTCCCCCTGTACATTTTTGATAGTTATAATTAGTCCTGGCTTTCCTATAATTATGCACTTGGTAATTTTTATGGTCCTCTAGGTCTCTCTTTAGTTTATCAGTTTTAAGTGTAACTAGTTCTTGTTCTTGTTCATTGATTTTTTTCCACTTCTCCACTGTTTTATAGGGTACAAATTTTTTTTGAAACCTCCTGAATCTCCACCTTTATGACGTGCAATGTGGCGGCTTTATATACCAACATTCCCCACAGGAAAGGCATCGAGTAATTCAGACTCATGGGTTGTGAGAGTGGTATGTCTGAAAAACATTTGGGTTTTTTGGGGAAATGTATTAGATTTATTCTAAATAATAATTATTTCTGTTTTAAAAAATCTTTTTATAAGTAAATGCAGGGGACTGCCATTGGCACTTCCATGGCACCCTCATATGCTAATATATATATGGCAATTTTTGAAAATGAAATGGTATGGCAAAATAATCCTTATGCCAATAATATCACGATATTATAATTATATGGAAAGGTGATTCCATCAAAGCCCAAGATTTTGTCAGATTTATAAGTAACAATCAGTTTAACCTTACATTTACAGAAAACATTTCTAAAGATAGAATTGAGTTTTTAGATATTGATATGTTTGTAGATCATCCATCAAATTCAGTCATGGTGAAAAATGACAGAAAGCCAACTGATAGCAATGGCTTTCTGAATGCCAAGAGTGGGCATTTAAGGAATTGTAAGCAGAACATTCCATATGGACAGTTCTGCAGAATTTGGCGGAACTGTTCTAAATTAGTAGATTAACACAAAGAAGCAGAAGTGCTTTAAAATAAATTTCTGGAAAAGGAATATGATAGAGAACTAGTTAGTCAGGCAAGAGAGATTAATGCAAGCTGTGAGCGTGGTGACTTACTTCAACCCCCTAAAGAATGGGAAGTAAAAAGAGGGGATAACAACAATACGGTTAGGTTCATCACCACGTATAGTGAAGGAGCAGGGTTTATTTAAAAGACCCTTCAAAAACATTGGGGGATTCTAAAAGCAGACCCTTTAATGAGAGATGTCATCAAAGAGAAACCCAATGTAGTATTTAAAAGAAATTGAAACCTTAAAAACATCTTAGCTCCCTCCAAACTAAAGGGATTTCATCTGACTAATGTAAATAGGCTAGGTACTTTGGATCAATGGATCACAGGGAAACTGGGGAAATTCAAATGTGGCCACAGCAATAGTTGAAAATGTGTACATTTATGAAATCAGGACTCTATCATGAATTGGAATAACACCAAGAGCATGCCTATTAAAGCAAGAGGTACGTGTGAATCAATTTGTTTACTTTTATATGTTTCGTATATGTTTTTTATATTTTCAATATGTTCTAGCCTTTTTTATCAGATGTATAGTATGATGCGTTTCAATGTCTAAGGTATTAATAGGTATCTGTAAACGGGATGAAGCAATGATATAGATGTCTAAAGGAATGATTAAGTCTTTTTTGGGTTAGCAGCAACGGAATAATGAACGCCTAGCAAATAGGTCTGGTGAAAATAGCCAATAGATTGGAAGTTGCTCGCCTGCATGCTACTAACACATGGCTAAAGAGGCGTGTAGGTAAACAAAGACTGCATCACCACTCGTCATAGAAAAGGCCGGGCAGAGCGAGTATATGAAGGAGGGGATCACGCCACAATACAGCCTTTATCAGTGTCTTGAGAAAGTCTGCAGAAGTCAGATGAAACACGTAGACAGGACGGTCTACTTGAAACCTGCCAGCACTTAGTAAGATACAGTACCTATGAGCATAAGCTTAAAAGCCAGAGCGGAGGATATACAGAACTAGACATGTGCAATTCGGTTCGGATCGATTCGGAAATTCGGAAAATTCGGAGATTCGGATCGAACCGAATTTCCAAATTAAAATACTGCCGAATTACTGAATAAATCCGAATTAGTTCGGATTTATTCGGTAAATTCGGATAGCCATGGATTACACTAGTATTGAACAGTATATTAGGTTATATCACTCTGCTATGGGTTACACCTAATATACAGTACATAATACTAGTCTAATACACAGCACACATACCAAAATTCTGAATTTCCGAACAGAACCGAATCCAGCCGAATTTTTTCTAATCCGAATGAATCCGAAACGAATTCATTCAAAGTTTTCCGAATTTGAATCGATCCGAAACGAAATTCGAAAAACTCAGAATCGATTTGAAACAAATTTTTCGATCGTGCACATATCTATACAGAACAACTTCCTTCAATCATAAAGGAGGCAGAGGTTGTGTGGAACTGTGACCCTGATCTGACATACGGGCTTATTGTAACCAAGGCTTAATTATTTTAACTTTCTTGTAAGTGCAATTGATTACGTGCTTGTAATAAAAGTGTTTAAGATTCACCTTTAGTCGTGGATGCGCTCTTGTGTTTTTTTGTTCCAGAACATTGCATGAATGTTATATTATGAAATACCTCAATAAAAAACTTTGATTTAAAAACAAACAAAAAAAATCCTTTTTCTTCTCAAGTAAGTCGCAATTTCTTTGCCTGCATCTTTTTTTTGTGTGTGTTCTAAAATGCAAATGCTAGTCTATATTTATTTAAATCAACAGCAATTACCTTTCTGATTACATTACTGTCATATCTTTCTGATTGTACTATGTCTACAAAAGTAATAAAACATATATAAAAACTTGGATGTATAAGCTGTATTATGACATGTAAATAGTGCCTAAATTACATAAGATATTGCAGTTTACACTTGGTCTCTTCCCCTCTCCAAGCTGTCTCATTTTATAGATGCAAATATACAAGCATTCCAAAATCCTAACTAATTCAAAATCCAAACTATTCCAAACTTTTTCCAGTCCCAAGCAGTTTGGATAAAGGGTTTTGTACTTGTACATCATTTTATACTCCAATTAAAGGGACAGTCTAGACAAAATCAAACTTTCATGATTCAGAAGATAGGGCATTCCATTTTAAACAACTTTTCAATTTAATTTTATCATAAAATATGCTTTGTTCCCTTGGTATTCTTTGTTGAAAGCTAAACTTAGATAGGCTCATATGCTAATGTCTAAGGCCTTGAAGGCCGTCTCTTATCTCAGTGCATTTTGACAGTTTTTTTCACAGCTAGACAGCACTAATTCATGTGTTCCATATAGATAACATTGTCATCACTGATTGGCTAAAATGCAACTCTGTCAAAAGAACTGAAATAAGGGGGAAGGCTGCAGAGGCTTAGATACAAGGTAATTACAGAGGTAAAAAATATATTAATATAACTGTGTTGGCCATGCAAAACTGGGGAATGGGTAATAAAGGGATTATCTATCTTCTTAAACAATAAACATTCTTGGTAGACTGTCCCTTTAATTTATAGGGTGTACAATTTATATATCAGGTGTGTTAAAATGCTTTTATTAAACAATCTAACTAACAAGTTGTAATAAAAAAGCAATTGTTATTGAGTGTGTGGGGCCAAGTGCAAAATAGCACACCATTATACAATCAGAATTGCTCAACTAGTAAGCTTGTCTATAGATATCTATAGGGAATAAATGCAAAACAAACTAGAACATATAATGTGTGAATAAGAATATCTCTTTAAGATGTTAATATGTTCACAAAAGTACCAGAGGGCTTCATTATCTATTCTTAATTATTCTTAATAAGAATTTTTTTTTCTGTTCTGCCTACCAAACTAAAAAAAACAAAAACAAAATATAAAAATAATTAAAGAAAGCAACAATAAAGAAAGCAACAATGTTACTTTGTATCTCTTAGAAATGGAAACAATAAGGCTGAGAGTGTTGTTTTTTGCCATCTGGCAATAATCAGTTTGTTTTAAATTTCAAACATCTTTAGGAACCATATAGCTAATAGAATGTCTTTGTAAGCAGATATTGCATGTATGGTGCTTGCTTTCTTCACTACTAATGAAAAAAGAAAGTGTTAAAAAAGCTGCTTAATTAGAAAGTCTGAGCAGGTATTGATAATTATAACATTCTGGTTCCTGGATGGATGAACAGCACAATTAAAAAGATTAAAATATAATCTTCCCTGCAGAATTTACCTACCCCTCATTTAAAGAGAATCACTTCACCTATTTTTATTACAATAAAATAAGAATTCTTATTCTTCTTCTTATTATTATTATTGAATCCACAGCATATGGGCTTTAATTTATGAAAGGTAAGTGAGCATAGACACCCTTAAGATTATAAACTGGAAATAGAAAAGTCTCCTCTTTCAAATTATTGTGCACAAAACCCTCTATATATAATATGATGATGTATAAAGGTTTGTAGTATAACTTATTTAGCACAAAGCTTAGATCAAAAAGTGCCAGATTACGAGTGGCATGATGACAGTTACGCGGGAGTGAAAAGGGGGTTTATAATGGCGGTTTGCGAGCATTGTTTTTTTGGAAGTAAACACAATGGTGTGATCGCATTTGAAGTTAACGCACATCAGTTTATAGGGTCATAAGAGCTTTGTATAATACAAATAAATATGAGAGAGTAGAAAATATTGCTGAATATTTAACACTGGTGCCACCCTTGATAATTAATATAAAATAGGCTATATAGGGAGAGTGTACTCCAGAACATATCTTAGTGTTCTGAGAAAGCAAGGGAAAAAACACAGGCACACAGAAAGGAATAAAAATCAAATAAATGTATTATCCCACATCACGCTTAGTGGATCATTGTTGATAGCTTAGCCACACCATATAAAGTGAACAAAATATATACAAAAAACACCACAATATCAATGGTAAAGAGCAACAGGACAGGCCAAATCTAACTAAGCATACGTATGCTGCAAAAGCCTAAAATGTAAATATTATTCAACCCAGAAAATATGTATACCTCAAACAAATCTCTGCACTATAAATTACATACATGCATGCATATAGAAAAGGGTTTACAGCCTAACATGTCTTCTAACTGTACCCAACAAGAAAGTATATGAGTCCTTTCACAGTATTAGCCCGATATCATATTCCAGGGAGTCTTAGATGACAAGCGTGAGACAGACCGCAGCAGTTCCTGCTGTTGCCTCGGTCATAAATTATGTGATATAAACAAAAGTTAGCACTTAAATTAGGCGTCTTGTTCCTCTGTTTCCAGCAAGAGTATACTGAATGTGTAACGCTATCTGAGCGTGTGACGTCACTGGAGGAGGAGCGATGTAACCGTCATCGGTCTGCAATAGGTTACATGAATGGGGATAGCTTCCCAAAGCCTTTGGGCCAAAGGTATCCGCCGTACTGACACTTAGCCACCAATGAAAGAACCAGGCTTCCACTCGTTAACAGATAATCACACTTCACACATCTATGAACGTTCCATAGGTGGAATTATAACACCCGCTTCTTGTGCAGCGCTTCAGATAGTCCTCACAACACAAGCCCTCCTTTTGTGTTGTGAGGACTATCTGAAGCGCTGCAGATAGTTATAATTCCACCTATGGAACGTTCATAGATGTGTGAAGTGTGATTATCTGTGGCAGTCTTGTGGCTAATAATATGCTGAGGAGTCACTAAGTAGAGTGTGAAGAAGGAGGAAGAAACACCTGGTACATCTTGGTATTTGGTCTTGCCTGTTAACGAGTGGAAGCCTGGTTCTTTCATTGGTGGCTAAGTGTCAGTACGGCGGTTGTAAATCGAAAACGTTGTAAATTGAAACCCAGTTTATAATGTAAATCAATGAGAAGTGAGGGAGTTAGGTTCCAGGCCCCTTTCAAAATTGTCATATGTAACACCAATTACATTATTTTTAAAGCTTTGAAATGAAGACTTTAAATGCTAAACAGCATTATAAACCTAATAAAATAATCACACAACACAGAATATATAATTAAACTAAAGTTAAATGAACAAAAACATTTGATAAACAGCATTATAAACCTTATAAAATTATCACACAACCCAGACTTTACTTGCATTTTTCTGCAAACAGTTCTGTCCATGCATTCCAATCTGGACTGATTTATAGACAGGAAGATCTTGTTCCTTTGAAATCTGCCCGATAGCTCAGGTCTGGTTAAACTGATTAATTTCAGCTTGCTTGGCTTGCATATCTTTGCTGCAAAACAAGCGGACAGCTCCACCTACTGGCTATTTTAATCAATGCACTGCTTCTCAATGCTTTTCAATAGCAGTCACATGACGGAAAAAAAGGTTGTTATTCTGAAACGGTGCAAATTGAACCGTTTTAAACCGAGGGCCACCTGTATATATATATATATATATATATATATATATATATACATACATTGGAGCCCTTTTGCAGTTTAGTAGATGAAAACATGTGAAAGCATATATATGCAATATTCATATTTAATAAAGTGTTATACTGTGTATTTATGTAAATATTTTATATTCCACTGTTCTCCAGATAGCAGAATATGTTCTATTTATTTATTTTTATATATATATATATATATATATATATATATATATATATATATGTATGTATGTATGTATAGACATATATTGTTCCAAATACCATCAGATATACTGTATGTAGAAATATGCACTTATGAACAAATAGAACATATTATTCTATGTGAACAACATTGGAATGTGAAATATTATTTTTATATTTTCATGTTGGGTTAGAGCACTTGACAATATACAATCAGGTTTGCGAGCAAGTAGGGTTTATCTTTCCCACATTTCTTGCTCCATTGACTTCAATGGGGGAATATGTTAATGCATGTGCGATATCCTTAGTTTATTGCGCTCGTCTGTTTAGCGCTTGGGCAAAAACAGCTTACTTTCAACTTGTAATACAAACACTACCCAATGAGCACAAAAAGCTTACTAGCTGAATTAGAGCACGAGCAGGAGCGTTAAATACCTCTCAACTTGTAATCTGGCACTAAATAGGAAAGTAGGTATTGAAACAGAATATCTATCTACCAAAAATCTACCTCCAGTCCTGCACACATAAAATAGCTCATTGAAAAGCAAAGCTCTTTCACTTTTAAATATTTGTCAATGACCCTCAAGATATCACATGTTCAGTGTAAAAATATTACATGCTTAACCCACTTGTTACCTATTTTACAGGGATAATAGAATAGGAGCTAAACAATTAATGCCTCTGAAGGACACTTCATCACAAATACATTGTTTTACATTCTCTAAGATCATTTTAGATGTGCAGAGTTTTTTGGACACAGAGAAAACGGCAAAACAATATGAGGGACTACTCTAACACACACATACACATACTTACAATAGCACAGACAGACAACTAACCCACATATAAACACTACACATACTTACACTAACACACATACACATACTTATACTAACACACATACACATACTTACACTAGCACATACAGACAACTAACACACATATAAACACTACACATACTTACACTGACACACATACACATACTTATACTAACACACATACACATACTTATACTAACACACATACACATACTTACACTAGCACATACAGACAACTAACACACATATAAACACTACACATACTTACACTAACACACATACACATACTTACACTAGCACAGACAGACAACTAACCCACATATAAACACTACACATACTTACACTAACACACATACACATACTTACACTAGCACAGACAGACAACTAACCCACATATAAACACTACACATACTAACACTAACACACATACACATACTTATACTAACACACATACACATACTTACACTAGCACATCAAGACAACTAACACACATATAAACACTACACATACTTACACTAACACACATACACATACTTAAACTAGCACATACAGACAACTAACCCACATATAAACACTACACATACTTACAGTAACACACATACACATACTTACACTAGCACAGACAGACAACTAACCCACATATAAACACTACACATACTTACACTAACACACATATATATACTTACACTAGCACAGACAGACAACTAACCCACATATAAACACTACACATACTTACACTAACACACATACACATACTTACACTAGCACATACAGACAACTAACCCACATATAAACACTACACATACTTACACTAGCACACATACACATACTTACACTAGCACAGACAGACAACTAACCCACATATATAAACACTACACATACTTACAGTAACACACATACACATACTTACACTAGCACAGACAGACAACTAACCCACATATAAACACTACACATACTTACACTAACACACATACACATACTTAAACTAGCACATACAGACAACTAACACACATAAACACTACACATACTTACAGTAACACACATACACATACAGCACATATACTACTGAGGGTGATTGAAAAGGACAGAGGGGTAAGAGACTGTGACAAAGGATTTAAGACAGGCAATCAGAGGAGGGAAATTGAGAGATAGTGACAAAAAGAGAACCATGAGGAGAATAACAGGGAGAGAAATAGGGACAGGGGAAGTGATAGGGAGGAAGGCAGGAGGAAAGGCAGTGAATGGGGGGACAAGGGAGTGATAGGAGGATAAAAGACTAAGTAAAAGAGGAGTGATGGGGAGACTAAAAGGGGAGTGGCAACGTGAAAGGGAGTGAGAGTCACATGGGAACACGAGGAGAGAAATGAATGTTTGTATCTGGAGTGAGATGAGTGAAATGGAAAGGTCAGAAACATTACAGGAGAGGGAGAAGAAAACAAGAAATACATACTAGCATAGATTCATAGTAGATGAGGTTAAAAAAAGACAGAAGTCCATGGAGTTCAACCTATACAAATCTTATATATACAATATACAAATATATTTACAACAAAAGCTCCAGTTGATGTTAAATTAATCCCATTAAAAAGATGACCCATTTAAAGCAAGCAATCATATCCCTGAACTATGTTTCTAGTCAGAAATGTATCTAACCCATTTTTAAATGTATCTAAGGTATTGGTACTTAATACTTTCTTAGGTAAGGAGTTGCACAATTTAATTGCTCCTACAGTGAAAAACATTTACTTTACATTAGATTCAGTTTCCTTTCCTCCAGCCTTAAATTGTGACCTCTTGTTACAAACAATATTCTTGAAATAAACAGAGTTTATGACTTCTCTGTATATGGGTCTTGAATATATTTATATAAAGTAATCATGTCACCTCTCAAGTGTCTTTTTTCTAGAGAAAACAGACCCTGTTTGGCTAACCTTTCTTCATAGCTTAAATATTCCATAAATGTATTAGCTTTGTTGCCCTCTTTTTTAACTAAATCTGCAATGTCTGTATTAACCTCATTTTCCATTTACCTGCCCATTCTTCTAATTTTTGTGGATTCCCTTGTAAAGCAAGTTCATTCTGCTCTGACCTAATGACCTTACACACATTTGTATTATCTGCAAAAATAGAGAATTTGCTATTTTATCCTTGCTCCAAGTCATTAATAAATATATTAAAAATAACAGGGCCCAGTACTGATCCCTGAGGTACTCCACTGATTATCTTTGTCCAATATTATTATGATCTGTTTACTATTACTCGTTGCTCCCTGTCATTTATCCAGTTATTTATCCATGAGCTAACATTTTCAAATATTCCCAGTCCCTTAATTTTGTACATTAATCTCTCATGTGGCACTGTATCAAACGCCTTTGCAAAATTCAAGTATACCACATCAACTGATTCCCCTTTATGTATATTTTTACTTACTTCTTCATATAATCAAATTAAATTAGTTTGACATGATCTTTTTCTCATAAAACCCTGCTGATTTTAACTCATAATCTTCTTTACACGAAAATACTCATCAATATATTCCCTTATAATCCCTTAAAGTATCTTCCCCACTATTTATGTCAGACTAACTGAACAATATATTACTAGATGAGCCCTGCTTCCCTTTTTAAAAATTGGCACCACATCAACTTTACACCAGTCCTGAGGTACTATGCCTGAGGATAACAAGTCTTGAAAAAGTAAGAGTAGAGGTTTGGCTATAACAGTGCTAAATTCCAGTAAAACCCTTGGGTGTATTCCATCTAGGCCTGGAGTTTTAGTTACCTTAATATTATCCAGTTTTTTCCCGATATCCTCTAGAGATAACCTAGTTAATGGTATGGGCTGGTATATTCTAGTTTGTTTTAATGTATTTCCCATTGGTTCCACTCTTGTGTATACTGAAGAAAAGAACAGGTTAGTACCTCAGCTTTCTCCCTTTCACTGTTAATTGTGCTACCCTTAACACATTATAATGAACCTATATTGTCCTTCTTAGATTTTATGTCATTTATGTACTTACATTTTTTTTTTTACGGTTAGACTTAGAATCCTTTGCAATTAACCTTTTATATTCAAAGCTGGCTAATTTGATTGCATTTTTGCATGGTTTGTCACATTCCTTATATATTTAGTGTGTTAATTCTGTTCTATTTTCTTTGAATAATTTAACTGCCCTACATTTTTTCCTAATTTCTCTTAACACATTTTTATTTAGTCACATTGGCTTGGATTTATTTATTTTACTTTTATAACCATCTGGCATGTGTTGATATGTATATTTATTTTACAAAGTATTAAATATTATCCATTTATCCTCTGTATTCTTATTAGAGAATATTTTGTATCAATTTATGTTATTTAACATTTTCCTTAGAGGCACACTTAAGTAATTGAATTTTGTTTTTGTTTTTTAATTAAAAGTCTTAGATTGAACCCTTATAAGACTGTGTATAAAAAGTGATTTCAAATGTGACCATGTTATGATCACTGTTACCCAAATGATCTTTGACTTCTATGTTTGATATTATATCTGTGTCTTTTGATAGCACTAAATCCAATATAGCCATATTCCGAGTTGGCTCATGTATTTATTGTGACATGAAGTTATCCCTGAGAACATTTACAAATCTCTCTCCCTTAGCTGTGTTACTAATTTAATTGGCCCAGTTTATGTCAGGGTAGTTAAAATCTCCTATAATTACAGCACTGGTATTATTAGCAGCCTTCTCTATTTGCATTAGTAGTTGAGTTTCCTCTATGCCACTAATGTTGGAGGTCTTGTAGAATGTTCCTTTTAATATTTTTTTAGACTTTTTTCCACACTCTTTATTTTAACCCACAGGGTCTTGACATCACCACCTTGAACTGTTCCACTGTTACACAACACAAATCAGCATTAAACAGCACCCATTGTGGTTTATGGGCTAAATATACCATAAAGATCATGCGTGACACAGCTATCAAGGAGCACCATCAGAACCAGTTTACCAGTGTCTGAGCTTACTGGAACAGCTCCTAAAAGTTCAGCCTGCTGGATTTGCACATTCTGTGCAATTAAATGTTTGAGTACCGAAGCTGTAAATTTTAAGAAACACTTGTGTTGTGATACTGCACTATTGGGGCATCCTCTTAAAGCCCCCTTCATTAATGGATCTTTAATATTGTGAGAAAGAACATTTTAATTGGTTAATTGGTGCATCCAGTTTGGGACTACTTGTTCTTTTGTGTGTAACTTTACAGACTAAACTGTCTCTATAAATCTACTTCAGTCAGTCCATGTTTTCAAAAATCAAATATGCAAACAATGTCATGGACACTCACCTATCTAAAATGTACACCACATCCAGGATCCTTGACTTTCAAGAGGACATTTCAAAACTGTGTGAGACAAGGAAAATTTCTTTGGGCGGCGATGTGTCAAATTCTTTTGCGGGAGGAATTATATTCAACCTCTTACAGGCTGCTGACAAGCCACTTAAAGGCTGTTCTATACACAATCTCGCTTGCAACTGGCAAAGGTCTCTAGTGGGCAGTGACTGGAGTCCATAGTAGGCTGCTCAGGCCATGGTTGAGCGTAAACTCGTTAAGAAGCACTGGAAACAAAAAACAAACTACTCGCCATTCTTGAATAAAAACTTCTTATTTATTGACAATATATTAAACATAACATGACTCACAGTGAAGGCATGGTTAAAAGTGTGGACTAGCTTATGCGTTTCGGCCATGAGGCGTATAATCATGATGAACTTTAAATATTATCACAATGCACTTTTTTACTGATGTATTTTAAAATATATTTTTTTTCTTTTACTGCTGTTTAAATTTTATTTTATAGCAATATGTCAATTTAATTTGTGTACTTTCCACTAATTCTAATTGTTTCACATATACTTTTATTTATTCACCCCATTAACAGACAGCACCTTTCAGCCAATAAGCTACAAATAGTTCCTTTACCTTTATAGCAGAATTTGAAATAACTGATTTTGCTTGTGGTATCCCTACCTATACTGAAAGTTTCTTTACGTAAAGGGATATGAAACCCACAATTTTTCTTTCATGATTCAGATAGAGCATGCAATTTTAAGCAACTTCTAATTTACTCCTATTATCAATTTTTCTTTATTTGAAAAGCAGGAATGTAATTTTAGGTGCCGGCTCATTTTTGGTTCAGCACCTCTGTAGCCACCAATCAACAATTGCTACTTAGGTGCTGAACCAAAAACGGGCCATCTCCTAAGCGTACAAGCTATAAAAACACTATGTAAATATAACCAGCAGAAGAAAAAACTAAATGATGTACTAGCGCTAACAATTTGCTTATGATATACAAAGTAGCAAAGCTTGAGATTAAATTAATGTCCCAAATACAAAGTTCAAATTGGTGACCAATATCCCATGACTGGTAATGCACCCAGGGTAAAAAACAGTACTTATGTACAAGTGTTAAACAGTACTTATATCCCTTAGTAGCGTGTATGTGGAAATCCTAGACCGCTCTGATGTGGCAGCTCCTGGATTGAAGGAAGCGTTTGGTAATGAATCCTAGGAAAGCTGTGATGAGAGAAACAAACAAACAGAGCACACACGCCACTCTGAGCGTAGATCATTAAATGTAACACATACAGCGCAATGATAAAATACACTTATAGTGTTTGAGATTTAAAAAGGCATCGAACATATAACATTTCCAACAGTTTCCAATAGTTGATACCATCTTTGTGAGTAGTGCTCCCTGCCTCTAAAATACCAGAGAATGAGTGCAGTCCTCTCACCAAGCAATATGTCTGAAATTCCGCTCTCTGACAAGCTGGCTTCAACTCTGGAAAGAATCAAAGTTCGCGGTAGACACACTTCAACTGTGGCTGCTGTTTTGGAACACAAGACCTCAGACCTCAACGGATTTCTTCCGGACTCAGCCGGAATTTCTCAAGCAGAAGAACTTACCCTCCTAGTGGGAGGTAGGCGCTAAACAGCTAGGTGATAGGCAAAGTCAAATATGTAAAAAGCAGAAAAACATAGATAATCAAACATATGTCAATTTATTAAGTAGCTCATAAAAAATCTAAAATATATCAGATCAATAAAACACACTAAAACATTCACATGTATGGCAATAATCAAGTGGTAAAGAAAAGGACTTCTCCCTTAACTATGTTAGGGTAAAGTCACGTAAGGTACCTTACAAATTAGACTGTACTTGATTCTTCAGAAAACTATACTTGCGTTTGATGATTCAAAAGACTTCCGTACACCAGGAGTTACGGTTACGTGATCGGAATAGGAATGCCCAGTGATAGGCTCCTTGATTCATGTGATCGGCACTGGTGAAATGGCAATAAATAATTCAAAATCCAAAATGAAACAAAGTGGACTTTTAACTTTTAACTTTGATGTACTCGAACTTGATGTTTAGTATATACAGTCAGTTGTCTTCTATTTGATGAAGGAGATTGCCGTTTCTGCTCCGTTTTTAGCTATCCATGTTAACGGTTAGTAGGGCTATTTTCCACTCTCCGTATTCACTCTTGGGGATGCTCCTTACCAGCCTCCACCATATCCTTGGATACTCCTAGGACCCAAAGCTGGGGAACTTGATACTTGAAACTAACACTCCCAGTGAATCACGGAGATCAGTTTTATTTGTTGGATTGGAGTATATTCATCTACTCATTTCATCCCATTGAGGGCTTTATCAAGCTACTCCATAGTAGCGGTTACACACTTTTTAAAGCACTGGTGTGGTCCTGACTCCTGATTGGATCTTTGTTATGTTGATTTCATTGGATAATACTCTTATTGAACTGCCATCTTTCTTTTTTAAAGGTGGTATTTGTTAGATGTATTTATCCCTTCTTTTTATGTCATTTATACATACTTGTTTCTGTGTGTATATCTAAATAAAGATGGAATTATCTAACTCTGAATTTAGACCATTAGGTTCTAAAGTTTGCAATTCATATATAAATACCAGATTATTTTATGGGGAAGGAGAGGCACATATTACAAAAGTATACAATGAAAATAATAATTTAAAAATTGTACAAAATGAATAATTGAACCATTCACACAAAAATACACAGGAAAAAAATGTAGTGTTAAAGTGCATAAAAAATTTGTCAAAATTGTTCACCAAAATCGTATTTTATAAAAAATGTAAAAATTGTATGTAAATTAAACAGGAATACATCTTATTAAATATGCAAAGTGAAAATCAAAATGTAAGTTTTGTTTTTTCGTAAAATGGGCTGAACATGAGCGTATATTAAATTGTCTCTCAAATCCCAGAATAATTCTATAAACATTTTCGTCCTACAGATCTCACTGTTTTTTCTTGCTACTTAAAAGCTGGCAAGCTTTTATCAAAATACTCAAAACACTAATCACTCTGAAAGGAAAACCTATGAATATGAAAATAATAAAGAAATTTAAGGTACACTGCAATGAAGACAGCACAATATGATTTGCAATAGGCGCAATATTAAAGTTTAAAGATATGCCAGGTTCTCCCTGTGTACTTCGTACTCCATTGCAAATGTTTACATAGCAGAGGGCTCTCATTATTTTTTTAAATGGTAGACATCTTGTCACTCATAGGAACAGCCCCCCTTTTTTTATAGAATTCCATGTGGGCTGCCCATGTGAGTGTCGGAGTGGAAAAACAAATCTAGACCAGCAAAAATTTAGTATTGGCCCCTAAGGGCCTGGTGATCAAAGATTCTCCTGCTTTGAGATAAATTGTAGTGCAGACTTCATAGGAGCTGAAATCACCAAATCATCAAAGAAAATGGGTGGAACTCTTTCATTTCTGTATCTGAAGGAGAACAAGTCTCAAAAATGGTAGACCGGAGTAATGCAAAAATCCCTTTATTTTTTCATCTGGGGATCCAAAAAACACAAAGTTTTGGGGGTGTTCCCCTTAATCACATAATTAAAGTGTTGTGTTTTTTGGATCCCCAGAAATGTTGTGTTTTTTTAGATCCCCAGACAAAACAATAAATGGATTTTTACATTACTTCAGTCTACCATTTTTGAGACTTGTTTGTTATAATATGGGAGTTTGGGCAGTGACTCCTGGTAGAACTGGAATCTGATAATTGTGCTGGTCCTGTCTCTGTATTTAGTTGTATCTGAAGGAGAGACAAGCCCAGTGCAATATTGAACTTCATGGTGTGAGATTTTATTTCAATGCAAGCTCATCATCATCATCATGGGTTGTGATGTCAAAGAACAAAACCAGCTAATTTACAAAAATAAACCAAAAGAAGAAATGTCCCATACATTGTATACCCTGCAGCTGTAATAAAATTGGAAACATATTAAGGGAAAAACGATTTGACAGCATACTGTCCCTTTAATTTGAAGTATAAAACTGATGCAGCTGTATTAGTTTCAAGTTAGATTTAAAATATGTTTACTTTTATTCATTTGAAGTAAATTGCTATGTTTAAAATAAACACTAAAGTCAAAATAAAACTTTAATAATTCAGCAGCACATTCAATTTTTAAAACCTTTCCAATTTACTTCCACAATCAAATTGTACACTGTCTTTTTATATGCACATATTTTGAGGAGACTGCCTCTACTGGGCATGTGCCAGCATTCACAGTATATACAACTATGTATGTGATTGGCTGGTGGCTGTCACATGATACAAGAGCCTGGAAATAGAAGGGAATTTGGAAATTTTTCAAAAAATCTAATGCTCATTTAAAAAGTTAAAGTAAGCGCTCCATTTATTAAGCAGCAGATGCTGCTTCGGAATCCCATCATTCAGGCTCTCTTGGAATGAAAGTTAAGAAGCAGCGGTCATAAGACTGCTGCTTCTTAAACTGTCCGCCACATTTTAGGTGATGATTGACAGCCCCTGCACGTGGCCGATTGGCTGCCAGTGAGCAGGGGGCGGCATTGAACCAGAAATGCTTGTGTAATGATAAATGCTGACAGCGTATGCTGTCAGTATTTAGCAATATCGAGCAGACATGATTCAATGTAGTGAATCATGTCCACTCATCTGATAATAAATCTACCCCTAAGAGTTATTGCATTACCTTTTTACTAAGTTTTTGTTGATCATACAATTTTAATGTATTTAATGGTCCTTTAAGTCTGCTATTTCATATAGATAATAAAACAAAATTGAATGCAGCAATGTCAGCACTGTCTCTTTAAGAATAACTTTAAAAACCCTTTCCCACTGTCCCAACTTGCTTCAGAAGTTTTAGTAAGAATATTTAGAGGATTAAGTGTAAAAACAAGATTAAATCTCATGTGTATATTAATTATCGTTTGCTTATTTTAAGAATGAATTATAAATTAAAGCATGGGACCCAATTAATAAATTACACCTGTAGTGTTACAAAGCAGTTCCATTAAAAATGTTACTGAACAAACATCAACAACTTGTTTTCACATTTGGCCATCTCAGATAGGCTGCACTTCCTGCTGTGAACCATAAATAATTATGTCTAATTATTATACAAAAGAGGAAGCTTTTTCTGTGATATTTTGCTTATATGAGCTTTGAACTTTTCATGCAGTTTTAACTAAATAACTATAAGTTAGATTAAGTAGATTTTGGCTTGTCCTGCTTTGAACCAAAAAAAAAAAGAGATCTAATTTTGTTTATTATAATTTAAAAAAAATTCCAGAAATATTAAAATTTGTATTATTGCTTTATGTTGTGCCCAATGCTCTCTCATGGCAACTTTATAATTGCAACTTTATCTAGAAAATCTACATGTAATAAATATGGAAATGCAAACAAAACAGATGTAAAATCAGCATCAATGCAAAAATTATGGATACTCCGCTCACATAAATATTAAATAGTAAATTATAAAAATGTAGTCCGTCCTCCATATCCAATCGCTTTTTACATCCTGCTGAAACCACCTACGCAATATTTCCAGGATTCACGCTTTTCTAAGCGCTAACACCACAAAGCAAATAATCCACTCTTTTGTTATTTCCCAACTTGGCTACTGCAATAACCTACTTACTGGCCTTCCTCTTTCCCGCCTCTCCCCCCCTCAATCCATCCTAAATGCGTCTGCCAGGCAAATCTACCATTCCCATTGCTCTGTATCTGCTGCACCTCTTTGCAAATCCCTTTATTGGCTCCCCATTCACAGCAGAATAAAATTAAAAATTCTCACCCATACATACAAAGCTCTCACCAACACCGCTCCTCACTACCTATCCTCTCTAATAAACAAGTATACTCCAGCCCGCCCACTAAGATCCAACAATGACCTGCTCCTTGCATCTTCAACTACCACCTCTTCCCATTCTAGACTGCAGGACTTCTGCTGTGCAGCACCTACCCTCTGGAACTCTCTCCCTCATGCTGTCAGGCTTTGCCTTAATCTTTCTTCCTTTAAATGCTCCCTGAAGACTTTTTTGTTCAGAGAAGCCTACCAGCCAACTCAATAATAAATTAATTTCACTTCCCTCATCTAACTCTGCATTAACATCTTTCTCAATCTTGCAGTCCTTACCTCTTGTTTCTCAACCTCCTACCCTTCTAGATTGTAAGTTCCCACAGGAATAGGACCCTCAATTCCGGATGTATGTGTTTGTAAATGTTGTCCTGTCTCCTTCAAGTTTAATATTATTGTTTTATTTAAATTAATTGTACCCATGGACAGTGCTGCGGAATATGTTGGCACTTCATAGATAAAGTATAATAATGATAATAATGTTGTTAAAAATGCATGCTCTATCTGAATCATGAAAGAAAAATGTTGTGTTTCATATCCCTTAAAGGGACAGGAAACCCCAAAATGTCCATTTATCATTCAGATTGAACATTCAATTTTAAGCAACTTTCAAATTTAATTTTATTATTAAATATGCTTCATTCACTTGCTATCTTTTTTCTGAAGGAACAGCATTGCACTACCATCAACTAGCTGAAATCATCTAGTTAGCCAATAGCAAGAGACAAATGTGTGCAGGCACTAATCACCAGCTAGCTCCGACTAGTGTAGGATATGTGCATATTCATTTTTAAACAATAGATACCAAGAGAACAAAGCACAATTGGAAATAGAAGTTATTTTCAAAGTGTCTTTAAATTGCATTCTTTATCTGATTCTTAATTTCGACTTTCCTATACCTTTGAACATTGGTCAAGAATAATCAATAGTTCTTATATTTTTGCACTCATATAACAAATCCAAAGCTATTTTTTAGTGACAAAAACTTAACAGTGCACAACAACCAATATAATCACCATAGTGGATTATATTTTAACTCCTGAGTCCTTTTATGGAAGTACATTTTGCTTCAGCAGTTCCTCAAAAATAAACAAAGGAGAAAATCATAATACTGTATCAAAACAACAACTTTGCAATATCGTTAAACAATAATCAAATTTCTCAGATCCACTTTATAGAGTATAAAGCACTGTGTAACAATCCCAACAGGCAATCCCACCAGGCAAATAGTAAAATTACAATAAAATCATGTAAAAACAAACTGGAATCTCTACCAGGGAACAATTATGAGGTTACATATAACTCCCAAATATATACAGAGTTTCAAGTCATTGTTGTATTATGGTTAGTCCCCTCTGAGTTGCTCAATCTCACCGGCTTGCTCCGTTCCTTGTGATCAACTCCAAGTAAATCACATTCAACATACGTTTCACCACCGACTACAGTTTTTTCAAGGATGTCGCTTCCAGTTCCTGTCTGTGTTTAAAAGAAGAGGAAGAGCAATTTTCAATGTCACCTCCTCCCCAACGTTTATATAATTTTCTAATTGTTGTAAATTTTGTAAAATACTTTGGATCTGAATTTTCTTTTATCCGTACAAGAATAAATCTCTTTAATCATTCTTTCACCCTTTCTAAAAGATTTACAGCTTACATACATACCAAACAGTTTTTCTTCTAACCAAGTTTTTCACTCTTTCAAGAAACTTTGCATTATTTTATCTTTTAGATTCAGGGACTTTTTAAAACTAATTTTTGGCTTGCCCTCTGATATTTCCACCATATTTGCATCTCTTTTTAAAATGCCCTAGTTCTTATAAATAATCTTCTTATCCTCTTTATTTTGTATACAATAGTCCAATATAATTGGACCTACTTTTTGTTTTTGTATAAAATCCCTTTCTTTCATGTAATTAGCAAGAGTCCATGAGCTAGTGACGTATGGGATATACATTCCTACCAGGAGGGGCAAAGTTTCCCAAACCTCAAAATGCCTATAAATACACCCCTCACCACACCCACAATTCAGTTTTTACAAACTTTGCCTCCCATGGAGGTGGTGAAGTAAGTTTGTGCTAGATTCTTCGTTGATATGCGCTTCGCAGCAGGCTGGAGCCCGGTTTTCCTCTCAGTGTGCAGTGAATGTCAGAGGGATGTGAAGAGAGTATTGCCTATTTGAATTCAATGATCTCCTTCTACGGGGTCTATTTCATAGGTTCTCTGTTATCGGTCGTAGAGATTCATCTCTTACCTCCCTTTTCAGATCGACGATATACTCTTATATATACCATTACCTCTATTGATTCTCGTTTCAGTACTAGTTTGGCTTTCTACTACATGTAGATGAGTGTCCTGGGGTAAGTAAGTCTTATTTTTGTGACACTCTAAGCTATGGTTGGGCACTTTTATATAAAGTTCTAAATATATGTGTTTAAACATTTATTTGCCTTGATTCAGGATGTTCAACATTCCTTATTTCAGACAGTCAGTTTCATTATTTGGGATAACGCATATGAATAATCAATTTTTCTTACCTTAAAATTTGACTTTTTTCCTGTGGGCTGTTAGGCTCGCGGGGGCTGAAAATGCTTCTTTTTATTGCGTAATTTTTGGCGCTGACTTTTTTGGCGCAAAAATTTTCTTTGTCATTTCCGGCATCATACTTGTCGCCGGAAGTTGCGTCATTTTTTTGACGTTTTTGCGCCAAAAATGTCGGCGTCACCGGATGTGGCGTCATTTTTGGCGCTTAAAGCATTTAGGCGCCAAATAATGTGGGCATATTTTTTGGCGCTAAAAAATATGGGCGTCATTATTGTCTCCACATTATTTAAGTCTCATTGTTTATTTGCTTCTGGTTGCTAGAAGCTTGTTCATTGGCATTTTTTCCCATTCCTGAAACTGTCATTTAAGGAATTTGATCAATTTTGCTTTATATGTTGTTTTTTCTATTACATATTGCAAGATGTCTCAGATTGACCCTGAATCAGAAGATACTTCTGGAAAATTGTTGCCTGATGCTGGATCTACCAAAGTTAAGTGTATTTGTTGTAAACTTGTGGTAACTGTTCCTCCGGCTGTTGTTTGTAATGAATGTCATGACAAACTTGTTAATGCAGATAATATTTCCTTTAGTAATGTTCCATTACCTGTTGCTGTTCCATCAACATCTAATATTCAGGGTGTTCCTGTTAACATAAGAGATTTTGTTTCTAAATCTATTAAGAAGGCTATGTCTGTTATTCCTCCTTCCAGTAAACGTAAAAGGTCTTTTAAAACTTCTCATTTTTCAGATGAATTTTTAAATGAACATCATCATTCTGATTCTGTTTCTGATAATGATTTTTCTGGTTCAGAGGATTCTGTTTCAGAGGTTGATACTGATAAATCTTCATATTTATTTAAAATGGAATTTATTCGTTCTTTACTTAAAGAAGTCTTAATTGCATTAGAAATAGAGGAATCTGGTCCTCTTGATACTAAATCTAAACGTTTGAATAAGGTTTTTAAACCTCCTGTAGTTATTCCGGAGGTTTTTCCCGTCCCTGATGCTATTTCTCAAGTAATTTCCAGGGAATGGAATAATTTGGGTAATTCATTTACTCCTTCTAAACGGTTTAAGCAATTATATTCTGTGCCATCTGACAGATTAGAGTTTTGGGACAAAATCCCTAAGGTTGATGGGGCTATCTCTACTCTTGCTAAACGTACTACTATTCCTACGGCAGATAGTACTTCCTTTAAGGATCCTTTAGATAGGAAAATTGAATCCTTTCTAAGAAAAGCTTACTTATGTTCAGGTAATCTTCTTAGACCTGCTATATCTTTGGCGGATGTTGCTGCAGCTTCAACTTTCTGGTTGGAAGCTTTAGCTCAACAAGTAACAGATCATAATACTCATAGCATTGTTAATCTTCTTCAACATGCTAATAACTTTATTTGTGATGCCATCTTTGATATCATTAGGGTTGATGTCAGGTATATGTCTTTAGCTATTTTAGCTAGAAGAGCTTTATGGCTTAAAACTTGGAATGCTGATATGTCTTCTAAGTCAACTTTGCTTTCCCTTTCTTTCCAGGGTAATAAATTGTTTGGTTCACAGTTGGATTCTATTATTTCAACTGTTACTGGGGGGAAAGGAACTTTTTTACCACAGGATAAAAAATCTAAAGGTAAATTTAGGTCTGCTAATCGTTTTCGTTCCTTTCGTCACAATAAGGAACAAAAACCTGATCCTTCCCCTACAGGAGCGGTATCAGTTTGGAAACCATCTCCAGTCTGGAATAAATCCAAGCCTTTTAGAAAGCCAAAGCCAGCTCCCAAGTCCACATGAAGGTGCGGCCCTCATTCCAGCCCAGCTGGTAGGGGGCAGATTACGATTTTTCAAAGAAATTTGGTTCAATTCGATTCACAATCTTTGGATTCAGAATATTGTTTCACAAGGGTACAGAATAGGCTTCAAGATAAGGCATCCTGCAAAAAGATTTTTTCTTTCCCGTGTCCCAATAAATCCAGTGAAGGCTCAAGCATTTCTGAAATGTGTTTCAGATCTAGAGTTGGCTGGAGTAATTGTGCCAGTTCCAGTTTTGGAACAGGGGCTGGGGTTTTACTCAGATCTCTTCATTGTACCAAAGAAGGAGAATTCCTTCAGACCAGTTCTGGATTTAAAAATATTGAATCGTTATGTAAGGATACCAACATTCAAAATGGTAACTATAAGGACTATTCTGCCTTTTGTTCAGCAAGGGCATTATATGTCCACAATAGATCTACAGGATGCATATCTGCATATTCCGATTCATCCAGATCACTATCAGTTTCTGAGATTCTCTTTTCTAGACAAGCATTACTAGTTTGTGGCTCTGCCGTTTGGCCTAGCAACAGCTCCAAGGATTTTTACAAAGGTTCTCGGTGCCCTTCTATCTGTAATCAGAGAACAGGGTATTGTGGTATTTCCTTATTTGGACGATATCTTGGTACTTGCTCAGTCTTCACATTTAGCAGAATCTCATACGAATCAACTTGTATCGTTTCTTCGAGAACATGGTTGGAGGATCAATATACCAAAGAGTTTGTTGATTCCTCAGACAAGGGTAACCTTTTTAGGTTTCCAGATAGATTCAGTGTCCATGACTCTATCGCTGACGGACAAGAGACATCTGAAATTGGTTTCAGCTTGTCGAAACCTTCAGTCTCAATCATTCCCTTCGGTAGCCTTATGCATGGAAATTCTAGGTCTTATGACTGCTGCATCGGACGCGATCCCCTTTGCTCGTTTTCACATGCGACCTCTTCAGCTCTGTATGCTGAACCAGTGGTGCAGGGATTATACAAAGATATCACAATTAATATCTTTAAAACCGATTGTACGACACTCTCTGACGTGGTGGACAGACCACCTTCGTTTAGTTCAGGGGGCTTCTTTTGTTCTTCCGACCTGGACTGTGATCTCAACAGATGCAAGTCTGACAGGTTGGGGAGCTGTTTGGGGGTCTCTGACAGCACAAGGGGTTTGGGAATCTCAGGAGGCGAGATTACCAATCAACATTTTGGAACTCCGTGCGATTTTCAGAGCTCTTCAGTCATGGCCTCTTCTAAAGAGAGAGTTGTTCATTTGTTTTCAGACGGACAATGTCACAACCGTGGCATATGTCAATCATCAAGGAGGGACTCACAGTCCTCTGGCTATGAAAGAAGTATCTTGAATACTTGTATGGGCGGAATCCAGCTCCTGTCTAATTTCTGCGGTTCATATCCCAGGTATAGACAATTGGGAAGCGGATTATCTCAGTCGCCAAACATTACATCCGGGCGAATGGTCTCTTCACCCAGAGGTATTTCGTCAGATTGTTCAAATGTGGGGACTTCCAGAAATAGATATGATGGCTTCTCATCTAAACAAGAAGCTTCCCAGGTATCTGTCCAGATCCAGGGATCCTCAGGCGGAAGCAGTGGATGCATTGTCACTTCCTTGGAAGTATCAACCTGCCTATATCTTTCCGCCTCTAGTTCTTCTTCCAAGAGTGATTTCCAAGATTCTAAAGGAGCGTTCGTTTGTTCTACTGGTGGCTCCAGCATGGCCTCACAGGTTTTGGTATGCGGATCTTGTCCGGATGGCTACTTGCCAACCGTGGACTCTTCCGTTAAGACCAGACCTTCTATCGCAAGGTCCTTTTTTCCATCAGGATCTCAAATCCTTAAATTTGAAGGTATGGAGATTGAACACTTGATTCTCAGTCATAGAGGTTTCTCTGACTCCGTAATTAATACTATGTTATAGGCTCGTAAATCTGTATCTAGGAAGATATATTATCGAGTCTGGAAGGCTTACATTTCTTGGTGTTCTTCTCATCATTTTTCTTGGCATTCTTTTAGAATTCCTAGAATTTTGCAGTTTCTTCAGGATGGTTTGGATAAAGGTTTGTCTGCAAGTTCCTTAAAAAGACAAATCTCTGCTCTTTCTGTTCTTTTTCACAGAAAGATTGCTAATCTTCCTGATATTCATTGTTTTGTACAGGCTTTGGTTCGTATAAAACCTGTCATTAAGTCAATTTCTCCTCCTTGGAGTTTGAATTTGGTTCTGGGGGCTCTTCAAGCTCCTCCGTTTGAACCTATGCATTCGCTGGATATTAAATTACTTTCTTGGAAAGTTTTGTTTCTTTTGGCCATCTCTTCTGCTAGAAGAGTTTCTGAATTATCTGCTCTTTCTTGTGAGTCTCCTTTTCTGATTTTTCATCAGGATAAGGCGGTGTTGCGAACTTCATTTAAATTTTTACCTAAGGTTGTGAATTCTAACAACATTAGTAGAGAAATTGTGGTTCCTTCATTGTGTCCTAATAATAAGAACTCTAAGGAAAGATCGTTGCATTCTTTGGATGTAGTAAGAGCTTTCAAATATTATGTTGAAGCTACTAAAGATTTCCGAAAGACTTCTAGTCTATTTGTTATCTTTTCTGGTTCTAGGAAAGGTCAGAAGGCTTCTGCCATTTCTTTGGCATCTTGGTTTAAGTCTTTGATTCATCATGCTTATGTTGAGTCAGGTAGAACTCCGCCTCAAAGGATTACAGCTCATTCGACTAGGTCAGTCTCTACTTCCTGGGCATTTAGGAATGAAGCTTCGGTTGATCAGATTTGCAAAGCAGCAACTTGGTCTTCTTTGCATACCTTTACGAAATTCTACCATTTTGATGTGTTTTCTTCTTCTGAAGCAGTCTTTGGTAGAAAAGTACTTCAGGCAGCTGTTTCAGTTTGATTCTTCTGCTTATAATTTCAGTTTTTTTCATTATAAGATTTAAACTTTGTTTTGGTGTGTGGATTATTTTTCAGCGGAATTGGCTGTCTTTATTTTTTCCCTCCCTCTCTAGTGACTCTTGCGTGGAAGATCCACATCTTGGGTATTCATTATCCCATACGTCACTAGCTCATGGACTCTTGCTAATTACATGAAAGAAAACATAATTTATGTAAGAACTTACCTGATAAATTCATTTCTTTCATATTAGCAAGAGTCCATGAGGCCCACCCTTTTTGTGGTGGTTATGAATTTTGTATAAAGCACAATTATTCCAATTCCTTATTTGATGCTTTCGCTCTTTTCTTATCACCCCACTTCTTGGCTATTCGTTAAACTGAATTGTGGGTGTGGTGAGGGGTGTATTTATAGGCATTTTGAGGTTTGGGAAACTTTGCCCCTCCTGGTAGGAATGTATATCCCATACGTCACTAGCTCATGGACTCTTGCTAATATGAAAGAAATGAGTTTATCAGGTAAGTTCTTACATTAATTATGTTTTTTTGTCTTGACTCATCTTTTTACTTATATACCAAAACTGTTTCTCTTTTACTTTCTTGTACTTCATCTATCAAGTTTTCTAAATATTATTTTTGATCTTTTTTCTCCAAAAACTTTCTGTTCTTTAAATCTATCTTGTTCCGTACAATTTCTCTTAGATTTTTTCTTGTTTTTATCTGACCTTTTTCTATATAAATGACCAGATCCAAATAGGTAATCTCTTTCCTACTACATTCCCATGTTAGTTTTATCTGTCAGACATTTTGTCTTAAATAATCCAAATATAATTTGAACTCTTCATCATTTCCTTTAAATATAAAGCATACATCATCAATTGCAAAATGGATAATCTGTTTCAAGTACTTCTTAAACCAGCAAGAAGTCAACTTCAATGTCAAGTAGACCAGCGACACAGTGATTCTCTTAAAAGCACTTATTTATTCGATATCAGGAAAACATCAGATGCTTAAAAACACCATGAAACTAAACATTAACTAACTTAATCAAAACAAGTTATTACATACATCATATGTATAAGCAAAGCTTATAGATGTAAATAAGCAATCTCCTTGTGCAAATCATCATATACAATTAAATTTTAAATATTTACAGCTAAACAATACATATGTTGTAAGCCCAGTTTAGAAATACATATGTTGCATAGTACTTGACATGATAGTATTATCACTTTTAACTTTAAATCATGAAACAACCATATAAGACTATGCATGATTACACAGCAACTGAGCAGAAATATAAATTAATATTCTGTGATAGGGAATGTAAATGTAAAAGTTATGATTGATTTAACCTAAGGCAGTGACGTGCAGTCATAGGAGGCAGGTGAGGCAGTGCCTCACCTGTCCTCTGTGTGTAATTACACCTTTTAAAGACTTATATTAAAAAAAAAAACTTTATAAAAAAAAACTTTTTTTTTACACTAAATGTACCCCCCTAGCCTCCTACCCCCCGCCAATAACTCGGCCACCATTTTTTAACAATAAGGCTGACTAATTGCAGTATTGCACAATGAAGGAGAGCTGTGTGTGAGCCGTTCAGCTCGCCTCCCCTCGTTTGTGCAATATTGTGTATAAGCTGCTACTAGAGACTGCCCCCAGTGGCGCTTAATGCGCTGAAGTCTCTGTTCACAGCCCAATGGCCTTACCGGTGTAAATGCTCCCATAGAGGCTGCTCTCTAAGCGCCTTGGAGCCAATCAGCGCCCAGCTCTCTTTATCATGTAGGAGGCGGAGCATGGGCGCTGCTGCTGAGCCGACACGAGTCGTGGACAGGAAGTTCAGGAACTCACTACACCAGGACACGCTGCGGACATGTTTAAGTAAGTCCAAGAGTCTGATCTTGTGGTTGTGTCATTATTTCAAAGCTTATGAGGTTCTATCATTTTAATTTGTTTTTCATTTCTCTTCACTTGTTTTTTGAATTTGTTAGATAGTAATGTTTTTAGACAGTTTTTAGTTGTTTTCTTTTTAGTTTATGTGCTCTGTAAGGCTTTGAAGGGATTCTTGTGAGCTCAGTGTTTTTCACAGTGGAGCTCTATGTGCGGAAAAGTGACCAGCTATGAGGTAACTGTGGCGCCATTGATTATAATGTAGTGTAACTTGCAGCTTGTGGCTGTGACGATGGGTGGGTATCAATCTCTTTAAATTGACTGATTATTGAGTTATGGTGTTTTCAGCCTTTTCCACAAGATATATGTTTCACAAGTGTATTTTATAGACTCTAGGTCAGTGCTGGAGCAGCCTGTATTTGGCTGAAGTTGTCACACTTGTATTAATGTTCTGTGAGCTGTCCAGGTAAAAAACAATAGATTATCCAAAAGCTTTGTTTCAACACTTCAGATTGCCGTTATAAAAAAAAGAATTTCAGTGTCTTCTAATACAATTTATTACATCCCTTTAAGGATGTAATGCAGTAGTAACCGCATAAACATAAATAACAGGGGCGTATGGTGTATGACGGCTTCTGAGCCAACCCACAGGGGCGCAATCTACTTGCCCATACTGGTAATTACAACAGCTCAAACGCACTTGAACCTCCTGGTATATTTTATTACTGTACACATAATAGCTATATGTTTTAGAGGTTAGAAAAGCGTTTTCACCACCATATTAGATTTGAGCATAATATGTATATGAATTTACATAGGCTAAAATAAACAGATACAGTGGGGGAGGGTCCTACTTCAGATATTTCCTATTGGCCCAAATGCTTTCAGTTCTGCCCCTCATTAAGAGCTGAGGACTAGGGTTTTCTGGCAGCTAAATGCACTGAATAATATTTCTGCCAGTAAAATCCCAGAAAAGACATTTTCTGTAGGTAGGGATTAAGGGGACAGTGAGACTTAAAGGGATACTAAACCCAATTTTTCATGACTCAGATAGAGCTTGCAATTTTTTTTTTTATATATTTTTATTTTATACCAATAATGCCACAAATTTAACAATGGAGCAATCAAAACAGTATTGTATAACACTTACAAGAAATAAAGAAAGCAATGTTGCAGTGAATGTGTCCATTCATCCTTATTTGTACCTACATGCTTCATAAGAATGGGACTCTCCACAATATACCGTTTATCACTTCTATTTACTTCAATTTTTGTGAAACACTGTTGGAGTTTTTAACTTAGTAAAAATAAAAAGAGACAACACCAACAAAGACAACAAGAAAGAGGGGGGAGAGAGAAAAAAAAAAAAAAAAAAGGGAAAAAAAAAAAAAAAAAAAAACATTTCTCTCCTCCTCCCCCCACCCCCACCCGCGCCTGCCCCCCACTACCAGGCGCCCAATTGCACTATTTCAGAGCTTTGAAATGGAGTTATCATATACTCCATTTCTGCCAGAGAAAAACTTTTAATGAATTTAGACCATTTGCTAAAAAAAACTGCAATTTCTTGCTCTGAGTTCAGATCTGTAGCAAGTTGTTCGATCCGATATTGTTTTTTAAGGTAGTTCTTTACTTCATTCGTTGTGGGTATAAATCTGGTTTTCCATTTTTTAAAAATCAAGTTCCTCGCAGCTAAGATGACTAGGTTCACTAATTTGGCATCTCTGAAGTCTTCCTTGTTTCTTGACAGAAAGACTATGGTTAGTAGATTAAATTTAAACAAATCGGTTTTCACCCTTTTTAATAACCAGAATTCTAATCTGTACCAGAATTGTTTGATTTTAGGGCATGACCATGCCATGTATATTAAATCTGCGGCCAACATGCTACATTTTGGACATATATTGAATTCCTTATTGTTCCATCTGTGCGCCTTGTCTGGTGTATAATATATTTGATATAGGACCTTTATGTGGGACTCTCTCCAAGTTTCAGAAATAGTGGAATTATGGAGGAGTGTCAGGGATCTCATAATGTGTACTTCCTTATCTATGCTCATAGATAATTGATCTGACCATTTTTGAGCTAATTTCTCTACATTACTGCCGCCTTCCTTAGAGTTAAGATAGGTATACCATGGGGATATCGAACATTGACCTGCCTTAATCAAGATTGGCCATGATTCCAATTTCCCCCAGGTCCATTTCCAACTAAATTGGGCTCGTAGTTGGCTAGTATAGTGCCTGGCTTGCAAGTAAGCAAAGAAATCTTGGTTGTCAAGATTGAATTCCAGTTTCAATTCTTGGAAAGTTTTGATAGTTCCTGAGTCTAAATGGTATAGCTGTGTGATACATTTAAGCCCTTGTTCCTGCCATCTCTTCAAATGTGGAGCTTGAGAGCCCTCTTGAAATTCTGGGTTCCCTATGAAGGTTTGGTATCTAGGGATATTCGTGTTTATTCCCATTAATGCTCCGATCTTTTTCCATGCCTGTATTATTATGTATATAGTTTTAAGGGTCTTCACCTGTTTAGGAATTAGATGAGCAGGTGTATGTAGTAATGATATTGGCTTCAGAGGATAAATTATGCTGTTCTCTAACCTGTTGTCCGTAAAATAATCGGCTTCCGCTATCCAGTCTGCCGCAATTCGACCTAGGAAAACTAGATTATATAAATATAGATTAGGAAGGGCTAGTCCCGCAAATTGTTTTGCTAGATATAATCTCTGCAACGAGATTCTAGGTTTCCTTGTCTGCCATATGAATTTGCGGAGCGCCTTATTGAATTTCTTAATGTCTTGTGCTTTTATGAACAATGGAAGATTCTGTAGAATGTATGTTATCTTCGGTAGGATTACCATTTTATATAGGGCAGTACGTCCAGAAAGGGAAAGAGGCAATTTCTGCCAGTCTCTCATTAATGTAATTGCGTTTGCAATCATTGGGGTTATATTTAGGGAGTACCACTCTTGAGGATTGGATGAAACTATAATTCCTAGGTATCTAAATGAATCTATAACTGTCTTAAATGGGTTGTTTATTTGAGAGGTATCGGTCTTTCTTAACCAGAGCAGTTCTGTCTTTTGTTTATTCATTCTATACCCTGCAAAATATCCGAATTGTTCAATTATGTTAAGTACTATTGGAATATTCTTGGCAGTGTTGGAAACATATACTAGCAGATCGTCCGCATATAGAGCCACTTTCAGTTCTTTGTTGTAAATTTTAATTCCTTCAATATGTTTTCTGATTTTTATGGCTAGGGGTTCGATCGCCAAGTCAAACAGAAGTGGCGAAAGCGGGCATCCCTGCCTCGTGCCTTGCCCTAGTCGAATGCTCTTAGACTCCTGCCCATGCATTACTAGTATAGATGATGCCTGGGAGCATAGATTGTTTACTAAATTTAAGAATTTCTCTTGAAATCCATATTGTTTCAATGTGTTTAAGATATGGTCATGGCTGACTCGGTCAAACGCCTTCTCAGCATCGATTGCTATTACCGCTGCATCACGATTCTGACCAGGCTTGCCTTCACTATTTTTAAAATAATCAATGGATAAGAGCAGTTGTCTAATTTTAGATGAGGAACTTCTTTTAAGAAGAAAACCTACTTGATCGCTGTGAATCACCTCAGATAAGCCTTTTTGCATTCTTTTGGCCAAAATTGAAGCAAATATCTTATAGTCCGTGTTCAACAATGCGATAGGTCTATAAGATTCTCTGCATTGTGGATCTTTCCCTGCTTTAGGTATGAGGATGGTATGTGATGCTAGGAAACTGGGAGGTATTTGGTTATTCTGTTGAAACAGGTGGTTATAAAGGATAGTTAGTTGAGGAACAATTACTTTGTCCAGACTTTTGTAAAATTCGTTTGGCAAAGCGTCAGGACCTGGCGCTTTTTCACCTTTCAGAGCTTGAATTGCCTGCATTACCTCTAATTCTGTTATTGGAGCGTTCAATGTCAAATTAAAATCAGGAGAGATTTTTGTAATATTAATGTCTTCCCAATAACTTTCCCTCATATTTATATTGACTGGATCAGCCGCGTATATTGAGTTATAATATTGGAAGAATGATTCAGTTATTTCCTCTGGTGAGGTAAGTAGTTTGCCGTTAATTTGTATTGCTTCAATTGTTTTCGAAGATTTCGAGTTTTTTACTAGTTTCGCCAACATTTTACCTGATTTATTGCCAAATTTGTAAAGATTTGATTGGTATCTTAAATTTGCTTGTGTAGAATTCAGGACTAAGAAAGTATCTCTGTCCTCTTTGGCCTTAATGTACCTCTTCCAGTTCTCATCTGAAGAGAGGTTCAAATATCTATTGTAGGCATTAGTTACCGTGGCGATTACTTGTGTCTCTCTCAGGCGGGTTTCCCTTTTAATATTCGCTGTGTATGCAATTATGTCCCCCCTTAGTACCGCTTTTGCTGCTTCCCATAGAATTACTGGGCTGGAGACTGAGTTTTTGTTATTTTGAAAATAATCTTCCCATTTTCCTTTAAGCCCATCTCTAAACTTTGCATTTTTAATCAAGTACTTGGGAAAAAAGAAGCTTTGTCTTTTAACAGCAATGTTTTTATCTGGGATATATAGTGTGATTGGTGCGTGATCAGAGATCAGAATATCTGCAATTTGTGCTTTAACCCCTCTTTGATATAAACTATCATTGATCAACATAAGGTCAATTCTGGATAGCGATTTAGTTGTTTTGGAGTAGCATGTGTAATTTTTGCTGTCAGGGTTTTGTACCCTCCAGACATCTCTGACTGCTAAGTTCCACATAATTGATTTAAATATTTTGCTTTCTAGCTTGTCTTTCTTATTTATTTTCTGTGCTACTCCGAATCTTAGTCTGTCTAGAGGGGCTCGCGGGGACATATTAAAGTCCCCTGCTATGATTATATGCCCTTCCGCCATTTCCAAAACTTTTGATTGGAGAGAGTCCCAAAACCCATATTCAATTATGTTAGGTGCATACAGATTGCATATAGTGTATGTTAAGTTTGATATCTTTAATTTTAATATTATAAATCTACTAAGCGGGTCGATCCATGTGTCTACTTTTTCATAATTTAATTTCTTCCCTAAGAGAATAGCCACTCCCTTTTTCCTTTTGATTGAGGGAGCAAAGATGCATTCGGCCACCCAGGAAGATTTTAGCTTTAGTGATTCTTCAATGTTAAGATGTGTTTCTTGGATTAGAGCTATGTGGGTGTTTATTTTCTGTAAATGTGCCAGTATTGTTTTTCGCTTAATTGGTGAAACAATCCCACCTATGTTCCATGAGGTAATTTTAATATCTTTATTCATAGATTGGTTTTTATTCTATAGGGAGCAATATTTGTGAGAAAGTTAATTTTGTGCAGTGGAGGGCACATGCCGGGGGGGGGGGGGAGAGAAGAGAAGAAGAGAAAACAAAAAAAGGGAAGAGGGGAAATAACACAAAACGACAAGATTTATCTCTAACAAGAGTATGATAACAAACTAACTACTATGGGATTGACCTTTGACCCCATGTTCAGATATCTTTTTCTCAGCTTCCTCTGCTGAGTCAAAAAGAAACGTTTGACCTTCTAGTGTGAGTTTGAGTCTGGCTGGGAATATGACAGTTGCCTGCCAGCCCATTTTTAGCATTTTGCCACAGACCAGGGAGAGCTCCCTCCTCTTTGAGGAAGTCTCTATAGAGAAGTCCTGAAATAGCAAAATTTTATTTTCGTTATGAAAAATAGGTTGTTTTTTGCGATAAAATTGAAGAAACCTAATCTTATCTTGAAAGTTCAAGAACTTTGCGATAATGGGTCTTGGTCTAACCAAATTAGTTGAGGTGTCAGGAGCTCTCCCCAATCTGTGAACCCTCTCAATCAGTATGGGTGTTTGTGTTGGGGGAATTTTTAGCAGTTGGGGCAAAACATGTGTCATAACCTGCATAAGCTCATCCTGTTTGAATGACTCTGGGAGGCCTATAATCCTCAGATTATTCCTCCTTGATCTATTTTCTAAGTCTTCAATTTTGGCTTGAAGTTTCAAGATTGTGAGCTGATTATCTTCCGTTTTTGCCACATATGTATTTGTTGTATCTTCCAGATCTGAGATTCTCTGCTCTGCCTCTTGAATTCTTTGTGAAAATTGTCTGACCTCTATGGTCAGAAGCGATATATCCTGTCTAATTTCATTTTTCAGTGAGTCAAATTTTGGGGCGATAGCTTATAAAATACTAGCTACCAGGTTTTGTGTTTCGTGTGGGGTTGATATATTTTGAAGTTTTGAGGGTGTTATTTCTGTAAGAGACTCTACCTGTGTTCCTGTAAGGTTCTTGTTCCTGCGATCCTTGTTTTTGTGTGAAGTGCGAGGAAAGTAAGGGAGAGAAGCGAGACAAGTGAAGTCGTCGCGGACCTCTCGTTCAGTGGTGCCTAATCTGTGCCAACTGTGAGACCCAGATGTAGTGAATTACAGCTGCAAAAAAAAAAAAAAAAAAAAGAAAAAAAGAAAAAGACTGATCTAGGAGAAAACCCTCCGTGCTTTGAACCCCAATTCTACCCACGTGCCTAGTGTGCTCAAGTGATAAAAATCAAGGACGCAGGTTTTTTGCAGACTTTACAGCCTTAAGATTATTTTTATTACCTGTATTTCCCTCTGTGTTGAGTTTTCAGTCAAGGTATACTATCTTAATATGTCTATTCCTCTTTTGATATGTTCCCTAGATGTCCTCTTATCCCCTTCGGTTGAGGAGAGTTTCAAATCAGTGTTTACTGCAACCCGTAAACAGATGTGACTTATTTACCTCTAAAAGATATATGTATGCTCACAAGTTCTATATTCGCTTAAAAATTTTTGTTTCCCTATTTTACCCCTAACTCGGTATTAGAGCGTTACAATAGGCCTTCCTTTATCCTTTAAACCCTTAGTGTACCTTTTTGGGGCCCTTCTTCCCTTACTCAACCTCTCTCTTTTACTGTGCAAAGGGACTATTTAAGTGTGGTGATTATGGGGTAAGAATAGCCCCTTCCAGTGTCAGATATTTTGAGCCCATACAGAGTTAAATATTTCACTCAGGTTAATATACTATATATCCACTTGAGTTTTAAGCTATCCAGTTTCCTGGAACCATTAGCTCGTAAATTTTCAATACATTTTAAACATTATATGCAAATACAGATACAAATAGAAACAGTCAAATGATCTTTTAATTTATAATCAACTTGAAACCAGGTTCAACCAGCTAAGCTTAGTGCTTTCCTTCTTTACGACCCCTAGGTATTCTTTACAGTGTCTAAGCATAAGCTCTTCAGAGTTTAACTCATGTAGCACTTTTTCCAGGCGTTACCAGAGTTTATGATCATTTGCCCCAAAAATGAAAAATAATTAGCATGAGTTAATGTTGTAGGGCATGTAATTTTCACTTTTATGTCCTCTCCCTCTTTATCTTTTTTCCTCCTTTATCTCCTCTGATATTGAGGGCCACCAATGGAAGTAAAAGTACCCGAGTGTCTGAGATGTGTTTTGGGTGCCCTCTAGTAAGGGTATTCGTTCTAAGTGTTTAGTTCCCTTAGTTCCCTTAGTCACTGTTCTCTTGCTTAGTTTTCCGCAACCTAGTACCTCTTTATATAATCAGTCACAGACCCCAAATATATGGAGCTTTTTGATAAGCCTTGCCAACAATTTTAATACAGAGAAAGTTTATATAGCCACTTACCCCCTCTCATGCCGCCTATTTTGAAGTATGTGTGCTGGCTCTCTATTCCATCAAGACTTGGGCCACAGCATCGCAACACTCTCTCCGCGCTGCCGTCCTGTGGGTCTCCCCGTCCCAGCGCTATAGATTCCAGCGGTCTCACCTCCTCTCACGCAGCATCGGTGGGAGAGGAGGGAGAGCAATTTGGTGAGGTTTCTTCAACAGGTACGACCCGTTCTGTGACTCTGCTACTGCCAGCTCGCTCTCACCACCTCCCGCGCAGCACCGGTGGGGGAGGCGACCGGATCAGCCTGATGACGCGTCGAGTGCTGCGCTGAATACTGCTGTGGTCCCTACCGGTGCGTTGGGAGATCTTCAGCGGGGCAAGACCACTTGATGCAGCGGCAATGAGGGGGGGCAAGGGGAGGCCCCAAGCTAAAGGCTATTTGCGGTTCCGCCCGGAGAGCAGGTAAAAAAGGCAATCGCCTTTGGGGTTGTGTAAGCAAGTCTTTATACTTCTTTTTTTTCCCCCTCAATCCTTACTGAGCGGGGTAAGGTGTTCTCCAATGCTTTGTTTGGCCTTGAATAGCCTCTTAGTCAGAGAAAAAGATACTTTTTTGGATGATCAAGTGCTGGGACAGTGGGATGAAGTTCCACTGTCCTTGGTTCCAGATATGCTGTTTTTCTGCCCAGAGCTTGCAATTTTAAGCAACTTTCTAATTGACTCCTATTATCAATTTTTTCTTTGTTCTCTCGCTATCTTTATTTGAAAAAGCAGGAATCAGAGCTATGGAGCCATCCCATTTTTGGTTCAGGACCCTGGATAGCGCTTGCTGATTGGTGGTTATATTTAGACACCAATCAGCAAGCGCTACCCAGGTGCTGAACCAAACATGGGCCAGCTCCTTAGCTTAGATTCCTGCTTTTTCAAAAAAGATAGCAAGAGAACGGAGAACAATTGATAATATGAGTAAATTAGAAAGTTGTTTAAAATTGCTGCTCTATCTGACTAATGAAAGAAAAAAAATGTGGGTTTAGTGTCCCTTTAATCTACAACTTCCAGGATCCAGATGTCCTTCTGCTTGCAACCCAAGGTATTGATCTATGCCCATTTTGGTATATTTTATGTCACCCTTTCACCACAAAATGTAGTGTAGTGGTCCACTTTTGAAAGCTTCAAACATAAACAATATTAGTAGTTAATGACTAAAACTTTAAATAAGCTGTAGCCAGAGTAGAATCACTCAATGTACCTAAATATATATATATATATATATATATATATACATATACGTGTGTTTCTTGGGCGTATCATGCCAGTGCCTCACCGCCTCTGACCTCACTGCACGTCACTGACCTAAGGTTCAAAATAAGAATTATAGGGTAGCGACTCAAATATAAATGAATACAGATTGTAGCAAGAAGCAGCGAGGTCAGCATATAGTTAATGCTGCACCAGAGAGGCATATTATTAGTTCCTTTTCCAGAAATGAATGACATCCCTATCAATATTGAAACTGAAAGGTCTCCTTGTTTTAAGCTTGAAAATCTAGAATGCTTCATATAACAGCAACTGGGCTGATCTATCACCTCCCCTTAAAAGGTTATGAACCCATTCAATAACCTGCCACGAGAAAGATGAAACATCACCCCCGTGGATGGATATAAAATGTCTTGAGAGGTCTGAAAAGTCATCATTGTTGGAGATGTCATTAAGGTGCTCTTTAGTTCTAGAGCGTGCCTCTCTGGTGGTGCAACCTACGTACTGACCATCACACAGTGTACACTCTATTAGATACACAACAAAGGATGTCTTGCAATTAGTACAGCTGGTAAGATCAAAGACATCATTAGTGCTTCTGGATTGGAAATGGGTTGTACTTCAACAGTGTTTACAGGCTATGCATTTTGAGAAATGGCATTTATAGTGCCCTTTGATATTGAGCCAGCTACTACCAGTACTTGTCTTACTTCTGAGCATGCTCGGGCCACCAATTACCAATAGTTTATGCACGCCTGGATACAAAATTATAACCTGATGATACATATTCCTTTAAACTATCTTTAGCTATTAAAATAGGCAAATACCCATTGACTATATTGCACATCTCCTTAAATTGTACACTGAAAGTAGTGATAAAGGTAGGTTTTGGATCATCTAACCTATTCATATTTGACTTGATTGGAACATTTTTCAACATCCTACCTCTATCCATCCTACAAAACTCAAGGTAAGCACTATTAACAACCTTTTTTGAGTAACCTCTCTCAATCAACTGTTGCTTCAGGATATCACTTTCCTTGAGGTAATCTGCAAGGTCGTGTTCGCATTGCACCTAACTCGTAATACCAGCACACATTTGTATGCACAAAGTGGAGTGCAAATATTGCTTTAGCGAAAGTGATATTTTGTGCTCCACTTATAATATGGCCCTAAATAAGATAGACTTAGGTATTCAAAGCAAATATTAGAGTGACAATAATATGAAGATTGTATTAGTTGTTTAAATGTTGAAAAAGTAAGTGTCCATAAATCAATGGGGGCCATCATGTTTTAACCTAGGTTTTCCTCTCTGCTGAGGTCAGTTAGGGTTGGATATAAATGATTCACTAGACAGTGCAACCAATGATTGTGTGGAATATAGCATTGTTAAAAGGACAGTCTACTCAAAATTAAACTTTCAATATTCAAATAGGACATGCAATTTTAAACAACTTTCCAATTTATTTTTATCATCAAATTTTCTTTGCTCTCTTGGTATTCTTTGTAGAAAGCTAAATCTAGGTAGGCTCACATACTTATTTCTAAGTTGTTAAAGGCCGCCTCTTATCTCAGTGCATTTTGACCATTTTTGACAGTAAGACACTGCTAATTCATTGGTGTCATATAGCTAAACATTGTGCTCACTCCCATGGAGTTATTTAAGAGTCAGTACTGATTGGCTAACATGCATGTCTGTCAAAAGAACTAAGATAAGTGGAAAGTCTGCAGAGGCTTACAACCAAGGTAATCAAAGAGATAAAAAGTGTATTAATATAACAGTGTTGGTTATGCAAAATCGGGGAATAATTAATAAAGGGATCATCTATATTTTTTAAACAATAACAGTTCTGAAGTAGACTGTCCCTTTAAGTCTGAAATCTGAACTTCCCCTGTTAAAAGGCATTGGAAAAAAACTAAAATGTTTTGAATTATATGTCAGGAAAAAGGGGATAAAATAAATAATGAATATACAGTATATTGCAACGTTGTATTTTTATACTACAGTTCGCTACTACATTTTTTACTACATATAATTGAACATTTTAAATTATAATCTCAATAAGTTTAATGTCCCTTTAAGCCCTAAACCATCACAACCCCCCAACAAAATAGTAAAATACTACCCACAATACTAAAACTCCATAACTGTTATGAACCCCTAAACCACAGGATCCCCAATGCAATTAACTCCCTCTGCTAACTCCTAAACTGAAATAACTCACATCCCAATAGCCACTATTATGGAAGAGATTGAATAAATAGTTAAAGGGACATTAAACTCAAAATTCCTTTCATGATTCAGACAGAGAATACAATTTTAAACAAAATTCCAATTTACTTCTATTATCAAATTTGCTTCATTCTTTAAATATCCTTTGTAAAATATATGGCCGTGCACATGGGTGAGCCAGTCACATGAGGCATCTATGTGCAGCCACTAATCAGCAGCTACTGGGCCTATCTAGATATGTTTTTCAGGAAAGAATATCAAGAGAATAATAATGCAAATTAGATAATAGAAGTAAATTAGAAAGCTGTTTTTAATGGTATTCTCTATCTGAATCATGAAAGAAAAAAGTTGGGCTTAATGTCCCTTTAAAGTAAGCTCTATCTAGGTAATACACTGGCTATCCTAACCTGTACACGGCTTCTGATTGGTAGCTACACACATATGCAAGCCCTGATTGGTTCAGTGGTGGTATTCCGGACCAATTGTGCATTGAAACTACAGAGCGGCTTAACTATTCATTTAGCTTTACAGTATAGACAAGCAATAGTGCAAAATGCCCCAATGCACCCAAAGGCGTTATGACCCTTTCATTAAGAAATCAATCTCTTTTCATTTTTACAAATGCATATAATGCTAAAATTGAATAAAAAAACATATAGATACTGTATGTGACATTATTTATGGCCCAACACAATACACAACCAAGGAAACAAGCATAGCCTGAAAGGCTTTACAAATTAGACCTCTCACCAGCAGAGCAGCACGTGACGCTTTCTAAATAAAATTAAGTGGTTTCTTTATTTCTTTACAATTCACTCTTTAAGAGGGCAATGAATCATTTTACATAGAAGATAAAGCCAATGCTAATTTGTATTATTCTATTGTCCACTTCTACACATTCATTATCTTCTTCTTTTCAGATGTGGATGTCAGTCTTGCCCTTTGTTGTTTGTCTTCACGTATTCCTCTTGATTTTCTCTCTTGTGATTATCTGCTTTCCTGCCTTTCTCGGCTCCCTTCCAAATATTCATGACACACACACACTTATACAGTACTGTTCTTTGTTTTTCATCTCTTCCCGCTTCTTTTTTTTTTTTTTACCCTTCTCTCGCTAATTGCCGATTTGTTCCTATCACATATTTTTTAACAATTCAAGATAATTAACCTTTACCCTTTTGAGGCAGTTATGCGAAAAAAAACTTTATCTTTAGAACTAGCATAATCAGAGGAAAAATAACTTAATGTATGTAGGCAAGGCGACAAGGAATGACAGTAAATTTCCTGTAGGAGGAATAATGTGGGATTATTTTGCAACTCGTGCATGCTACCTTAAAGTCTGTATTTTTGCCAAATTCTAATACATTCAGTGCGTCTTTCTCCATGGCCAATTTTCTAAAATACAGCATCTAAAAAAACATCCTAAATAAGCTTTTATACAAAGTTCAGTATTTTTTGCTATTTCACAGTTGCATTTTTTGCTGCTTTTGGTCCAGTGATAACTGTACATAAAACCTATATCTATATATTCAACAATTATTTTATTTATTTTTTTTATTATTTTTTTTATTTTATTTTTTAAAAGAATTTTTTTTTATTGAGGTATGAAAAACAATTACAAAGCAGATGAAAATTTGCCATACTAACATAAAAGTAAAAACACTATAAAATGAAGAGTGCTAATATATATGTAGGTACAATGTTCACCCCACACAAGTAAAAACAATATACATATATATACATATACATTGTCACGACCTCATAAGAATAAAAAAATAGGCAAATCTTATATAAACCTCATTTTTCATAAAGATATATATACCACCTAATGAATGAGTTGTGCAACAACAGAATAAACATACAATATGATTCTTAACAAAAATATGCCATATGAGTAGGATGGTACATAAATGTAGAATAGATTGGGTTACAGCAATGTCACTAATTATCTGAGTAATAGCTATAGAATCAAAATAGAAAAAGTTGCATATGATAATCCTCAGTTTTCCACCCCCAAACCATAATTGAGGTCACTTTTGGACCCCCAACACATGTAAAAGAACAGAAGGGTGATATTTGTGGAACATATTAAACAGAGCTGCATCTCTAATAGCCCATAAAACGTGTATAGCTATCATCAATAAGGGAAGGGGTAGTGTTATGTTAGGAGATACTTTTAGCGCCAGTGGTGTTTAGTATGGGATTGTAAATATATATGAACTTTATCTCATGCGAGTGTGTAGCAATATATTAATTTACAAGGAAGGGCATATATCAGATTAGTGGGTGTTTATAATGAGTGCTAGTAACTAGTGAGACTCAATAAACTACAAACGCCGTAAGAGCTAATGACACTTTCAGTCATGGTGAATTTAGCAATGGTATAACAGACTTATGCTATAAGAAGCATATAGTAAAAAGCCTCCGGGCATTAAACTTTATGTCTACAGGCTATGGTGAGCAAGGACAGCTTATTGAGATCCCTTGCGCCATACTTCCTCTAAGGAAAAAAGGGCACAGTCACGTAGGAGCATGACGCAATCATTGTATAAAATCAACACCTTCTCACTCTCAAAACAGGGGTGGGCCGCCAACCCAATAACAGGAGTATAATGTACTAGCAAAAGTGGAGCAGGCACCCACAGCCTATATGAACATTAAATTATTTACACTTTGTTCCATAGCATAAAATAACAAGGATTCCCAGATATCTGATAACAATAATACATTACATGAATGAGCATAAATACCGTTCAGTGTAAATCATAGCCCTCACAAAACACGAGGTAGATGCAGATAAACCTGTGCAACTAACAAAAGCACTTATAGGGAAAATAAAAAGGATAATTATATTTGAAACTTGGGTGTAGGGATAACAAGTCCCGGGTTGTAGGAGTCAATAGGAAAGCATCTCCAAGTGGCTGACCGGCTTCTAGTGAACCGTATACCAAATTACCCCACACCTGACCTGGAGAAACGAGACAGTACTATGGGAGCTTTCAGGAACGGCTCGGGTGTGGATGGGGCCTCGTTACACAACTCGTGCCTTATATAAAGGGCTCCCCCACTTGTCAGGGACCGCTGCTTCAGGGTGGATTTCAGGAATCCACCGCTGGTATTATATGTTCCGTTGCCGAAAATAGCTCTTACCCTGCTGGAGTCAAGACTCTGGGCAAACATAGTTCCCACTAAGGGTTCTCTCCCCTCATTGAGATCGTAGCTGGACTGGATGGTAAGCGGGTCCCAGGGCACTGACTCCTGGCTAATCTTAGCTGCTGCTGCCGTCTGGACACAACTGTCAGACATGACATGCGTCGCTATGTGATTCTCATTGCTCAGTAGGGTTGTCACTGCCCAGTCCGCCTCACACATTGCCTCTGCAGCAGCAGGTTCCATGTGGTGGGAATCGTCTTGTAAGGCTGGTCTGTCCTCTGGTGCAGGCATTATTCCCGGTGTGTCCCCTTTGCAAGCACACCTCCATTCAGAATGCAGGGTCTCTATGAGCCGCTCAAGGTGGTCCTGCAATAGTCGATCTACCTCCTTCAACATGGTAGCAGACCACAGCTCCATCAGTTACCAAAAGTTCACAGTGTTCACTATATCTTGCGGTGTATTGATACTGGTGGTTGAAAAGCTTACAGCATATACAGCTGTTAGTTCTGTATCAACAGAAATATAGGGAGGGCGAGATGAAGGCCTAGGTCGTTATATGACCTCCGCTCTGCACTTCATCTTTTAAGGTGTTCCGGGCTGGAATCTCTCTGAAAAGTAGTGTAATCTGTTCAGCGTCTCTTTAACTCTGCTTCAATGCTAAAAAATTACTCAGATTACAAATCTTCTGAGTGATAAATAGCGGATTTATCAGCTCATTTGCTCAGCCGAGTAGAAAAGCAGCCATCACTGCTGCTGGTCAGACACGCCCCCCTATTTTTTATTTTTTACTGCGGTTGGTGTCTTTTTCTTTTTAATACATCTTCTGCTGCTTGGTGTATCCTATTCCTGTGAAGCCCGGAAGTATTTTTTGGTTCTACTTGTCTGCAGTGTGCACCGGAAACGGAGGCGGGTTTACAGGGCTCCAGGAGAGTAACAGCCGGATCGGTTAGCGAAGTGCCTACGTTGAAGAAAACGCAGCTTGCAAAGCACGGAACCCCATAATTGGTAAGCGCCACCTTTCCTTTGTTGCTTGTATATATTCAACAAGGCTTAACAAATATCTTTTTGTTTCAGGCAAAATCACTACCATTAAAAGTGATTGCTCACTGTATGCAACATATTTGTCAGAGCCTTGTGCTGTGGTACATTTAGAGATTGAGCCATTATTGATCTCATGATCATTAAAAATGTACACTTGTTTTGAAAAACAAATTGCATTATAATTAAGTATATTGATGAAGTGGATTTTATTTCTCTAATGCAGCAATAAAACTTAAATTTTGTATATAAATCCCCAGTGAAACTTCCAAATAAAAAAGCAACTATCTATCTATCTATCTATCTATCTATCTATCTATCTATCTATCTAATGAACTGGAACAGGGAATCCACCCTCCAGGGTGGGTGCTAACTCGACCAATAATACTAATTCAATAGCAGCACTCACAGGACTTTCATGAACAGAAGACAGATGTTTTGAGGACAATATATTCTATTCTTCATTGCAAATAATTTGCACTACAAACAAGTTGAAACACATTCGTTGTGCATCACTTCCGGTTGAGGATTGGAAGCAGATATTACCTCACTTCCAATTACAAAACATAACATACAATATATACAAAAAAAATATATATATATATATGTCTGCCTGTCTTACCTCAATTGGTCAACATATGGCCTCCAGCCCAATTCAGTTTGGGTGGTTGTTGGCTTTCTTTTCTATCTGCTAGAAGTGTCGCTATTCATATTTCAACTGCCACCTTAAAGGGCTAGATTACAAGAGGAGCACAATTTTAATATGCTCCTGTAAACAAGCAAATTGGCCCATTTACGGGCTCACATTAAATAAGAGGCATTACAAGTGGCAGGTTAATGCTACCACGAGCTCACAGTAGCACTTTGCTCTCAAATTAATTAAGCAGAGTTCTGCTATTGGATTAGTACTATTGGTCCAGTTACCACCTACCCTGGAAGGTGGATTCACTGTTCCGGTTCATTAGATAGATAGATGATAGATATATAGATAGAGAAAGCGATAGATAGATTTGCGTCATTCTGAATTCACGTCTGTTTAATATATCTCAGCTTAGTTTTAGTTTTAACTAAAGAATGGCCTATTTTTCATGAGTTAAGAAATCAATGAAGTCTGTAATATGTATGTATTTGTATTCTGAGGTTGTATTATAGTAACGTTTAACACGCCTATTTTATTTTAACTAATTAGCATTGTCTCTGTATTTTAAATAGAAGGAGCATGATGATTCATGTAAGGCTATGATTAAGGCTACGGCCGAAACACGTAAGCCACTCTAGGCATTGTTTTCAACATTTGACTCTTCATTGTGGAAGTTTTAATGAAGATAATTAAAAGCTACGTTTTATTTATTAGACAGTTGGTCAACCTCCTTTGTGCAATGTTTTAACTGTTTAATATAGTGACATAAATAACAATCTGTACACAATTTTTATTTCAGGGTAAGCTCATGTAAGACAGTAATGGAGACTTACCAGTAAAATAACAAAAAAATATCCTTATTTTAAAATAGTCTATCTATTTATCTATTCCTCTCTCTCTCTCTCTCTCTCTCTCTCTCTCTCTCTCTCTCTCTCTCTATATATATATATATTTCTCTCTCACACTGTCTATATATTTCTCTTTCTCTCTTCTATCTATCTATTTATCTATATATTCCCCCTCTCTCTCTCTCTCTCTCTCTCTCTATCTATATATCTATCTATTCATCTCTCTCTCTCTCTCTCTCTCTCTCTATCTATCTATCTATCTATCTATCTATCTATCTATCTATTGAACTGGAAAAGAGAATCCACCCTCCAGGGTGGGTGCTAAGTAGACCAATAATACTTATTCAATAGCAGCACTCTGTAATGCTCGCGGGATAAATCCACTATCAGACCGAACTCTGACAGTAGTCTTTTTATCCTGGCATCAAGCCCGAATGATAGGGAATATCCCAGAGCAGAGAAAATTTGTAAAATGAGGTAGGCGGCACTCACCACAGGCAGGATGGTCTTCAGCGGCAACAGGAAAGCAGTCCAAAGGGTAAACCACTAAAATGGTCAGGCAGGCAGGGTTTGGCAACAGTAAATCAGTCCAAGGGTAAACCACTTGAATGGTCAGGTAGGCAGGGTTTGGCAACAGAGAGGCAATCCAGCACAATAGGGGTTAATTAAGCAGAGTGGTCAAACAAGCAGAATTCAGCAGCAGTATATCAATCCAGCAATTTAGGGGTTAAGAGGCAGAGTAGTCAGACAGGTAGAGCTCTGCAGCGGTATATCAATAAGGCAATCAGAGAAGTAATGATCTATCACACCCAGGAGCACACAAAGAAACACCTATACTTGGGCAGTGATCGATCGTATTAGGGAAACTTACATAGACGGAGGATTCACGCCACAGGTGTTCGACCGGCATCAAAGAGGGAGAGGAGCGTGCAGTGATGATGTCAGAGCCGCACTCATCTGGACCCGACACAGCCCCTGGCAACGAGCAGGGAAGGAGACGCCGCGCCCCTAGCAATGGCTAGAGCGACGCTGCAAGACACACTAACAGGACTTTCATGAACATAAGACAGATGTTTTCTTGATGTTTTGAGGACAATATATCCTATTCTTCATTGCAAATAATGTGCACTACAAACAAGTTAAAAATAGAGTGAATCATCTAGCAAAGATACCCTCTGAGCGAAGGTGCCAAAATTATTAACAACATTCGTTGTGCATCACTTCTGGTTGAGGATTGGAAGCAGATATTACCTCACTTCCAATTACAAAAAGTAACATTCAATATATACAAAATATATATATTTATAAATGTTGTCAAAGATTAAAAACATATCTGTCTATCATTCTATCTCTATTCTGTTTTAACTACTCTGTCTTATCTCAATTGGTCAACATATGGCCTCCAGCCCAATTCAGTTTGGGTGGTTGTTGGCTTTCTTTTCTATCTGCTAGAAGTGTCGCCATTCATATTTCAACTGCCACCCTAAAGGGCTAGATTACAAGAGGAGCACAATTTTTATGTGCTCCTGTAAACAAGCAAATTGGCCCGTTTACGGGCTCACATTAAATAAGAGGCATTACAAGTGGCAGGTTAATGCTACCACGAGCTCGCAGTAGCACTTTGCGCTCAAATTAATTAAGCAGAGTTCTGCTATCGGATTAGTATTATTGGTCCAGTTAGCACCCAGCCTGGAAGGTGGATTCACTGTTTCAGTTCATTAGATAGATAGATAGATAGATAGATAGATAGATAGATAGATAGATAGATAGATAGATATATATAGATAGATTATAGATAGATAGATAGTTACATAGATGGATAGATAGATAGATAGATAGATAGATAGATAGATAGATAGATAGATAGATAGATAGATAGATAGATAGATAACCTAAACACTATTAATATGCTAATGTTATTTAGGGATTATATTCCTTTGTCTCAAATTATCAAAATGTTTTTCAAAATTATTAGAAAGCTTGACTATTTTAAATGATACAATCAAATATTAAAACAGAAAATTGTTAATTAAAGGATTGCCCAGGCAATACTATTTATCAAATCTTTATCCTGCTAAAGACCAATAGTTTTCTGTGGTTCTCACTTTAACTGTGTGTTCAACTCCTTCACTGGATTGCTAGTGTTAAAATTACATTCTATAAGAAATTAAATTAACAGTTTTATGCTCATGAAGGAGTCAACTATTATTTTGGTTTCATACATTTGCTTCTTCTATTGCACAGCACCGCTCTATTGTTATTTTAAGATGAATGGAAAGAATTTTAGAAAAAGATTTACGTGATTCTGAATTCACATGTCTGTTTAATATCTCTTGGCTTAGTTTTAGTTTTAACTAAACAATGGCCTATTTTTCATGAGTTAAGAATTCAATGACGTCTGTAATATGTATGTATTTGTATTCTGAGGTTGTATTATAGTAAAGTTTAACACGCTTATTTTATTTTAACCAATTAGCTTTGTCTCTGTATTTTAAATAGGAGGAGCATGATGATTCATGCAAAGCTATGATTAAGGCTACGGCCAAAACGCGTAAGCCACTCTAGGCATTGTTTTCAACATTTTGGCTCTTCATTGTGGAAGTTTTAATGAAGCTAATTAAAAGCTATGTTTTATTTATTAAACAATTGGTCAACCTCCTTTGTGTAGTGTTGACTGTTTAATATAATGAAATAAATAACAATCTGTACACAATTTTTATTTCAGGGTAAGGTCATGTAAGACTTAGTAATGCAGACCTACCAGTAAAATAAATCTAAAATATCCATATTTTAAAATTGTCTATTAATAGTAATCATTTCTATATTAAAGGATTACTTTCTGTTATAATTTTTAAGCTAAACAACTAACATATTAAAGTTAATAAACATTAATTAAAACCTACTGACCTATATTTTCTCCAAAACAAAGTTTCAGTTTCAGTTTTTTTTTTTTTTTTTTTTTTTTTTTTTTAGCTCTGCTTCTTAGCAAAGAGATCAAACTACAAAAGGATTAAATACATAAGGATATTTGAGTTATTTCAGAAAGGTATATAACATTTCTCTTTTAAATTGTTGTTACTTGAATAGTTTGTACTTTCAGATAATATATTTTGTATTTCTATTAACTTTATATTTTGTTTTTTTATAGGTGGTAGACCTGAACTGTGAATTAGTTTCACTACAGAAATTGAATAGTTAAAGGTGGTAGACCTGAACTGTGAATTAGTTTCACTACAGAAATTGAATAGTTAAAGGTGGTAGACCTGAACTGTGAATTAGTTTCACTACAGAAATTGAATAGTTAAAGGTGGTAGACCTGAACTGTGAATTAGTTTCACTACAGAAATTGAATAGTTAAAGGTGGTAGACCTGAACTGTGAATTAGTTTCACTACAGAAATTGAATAGTTAAAGGTGGTAGACCTGAACTGTGAATTAGTTTCACTACAGAAATTGAATAGTTAAAGGTTTGAGTTAATTTACATTCTTTTGTATTCTGGTTTTTAGTATTGCAATTAGATAACAATTAGATTGTTTGCATAGGTGAGCAATTAGGAGGGACCCCACCCTATCTTTCTGAGGGTATTTAAAGAGATCTGTTTAGCTCTGCTAAACATTTAGCTCTGCTTCTTAGCAAAGAGATCAAACTACAAAAGGATTAAATACATAAGGATATTTGAGTTATTTCAGAAAGGTATATAACATTTCTCTTTTAAATTGTTGTTACTTGAATAGTTTGTACTTTCAGATAATATATTTTGTATTTCTATTAACTTTATATTTTGTTTTTTTATAGGTGGTAGACCTGAACTGTGAATTAGTTTCACTACAGAAATTGAATAGTTAAAGGTTTGAGTTAATTTACATTCTTTTGTATTCTGGTTTTTAGTATTGCAATTAGATAACAATTAGATTGTTTGCATAGGTGAGCAATTAGGAGGGACCCCACCCTATCTTTCTGAGGGTATTTAAAGAGATCTGTTTAGCTCTGCTAAACATTTAGCTCTGCTTCTTAGCAAAGAGATCAAACTACAAAAGGATTAAATACATAAGGATATTTGAGTTATTTCAGAAAGGTATATAACATTTCTCTTTTAAATTGTTGTTACTTGAATAGTTTGTACTTTCAGATAATATATTTTGTATTTCTATTAACTTTATATTTTGTTTTTTTATAGGTGGTAGACCTGAACTGTGAATTAGTTTCACTACAGAAATTGAATAGTTAAAGGTTTGAGTTAATTTACATTCTTTTGTATTCTGGTTTTTAGTATTGCAATTAGATAACAATTAGATTGTTTGCATAGGTGAGCAATTAGGAGGGACCCCACCCTATCTTTCTGAGGGTATTTAAAGAGATCTGTTTAGCTCTGCTTCTTAGCAAAGAGATCAAACTACAAAAGGATTAAATACATAAGGATATTTGAGTTATTTCAGGAGTTATTCAGGCTTATTCAGTAGAAAATAATACTTATATTTTTCTTATTGTTAAAGTGTTGCATAGTTTAAAATGTCTCAGATACAGTGCAATGGGTGTTTTGCACTTTTTAATCGTTCTACTTTTTGGAGATTTAGGGGCTGTCCTGTTTGTAAGCAGTTTTCCCTGTTAAGGGAGGAAATAGCTAAACTTCAAGCTAAGGTAAGTAACATACCTGTTACCTCTACAAAGCTGCCTCAGAAAGAAGCCCCTCTACCCCAGAGATCAGCAAGGAGAGGCAGATGGATCACTGTAGGCTCTGGAAGAATTAGAACAGTAGACCAGAAGCATTGCCCACAACCTCTGCCATTGCAAAACTCCTATGCTGCTCTTGCCGAATACACTTGTGATGAGGAGATTGCTGTTTCTGAGCCCTCTGAAGCTGTAACAGGTAATTTAAATCTATTGGCACCTGATTCTCCAGGTAACATAACACAGGAAAGAACTGCAGATGTGTTTTTGAGAAAAAGACTGTTAGTGGGTGACTCTATTTTGAGGAATGTGTATTTAGGTGAAAGTAAAGGAGAAACAAGGGAGGTTAGATGTCTTCCAGGAGCTACTGCTCACAGGGATAGGAATCGTATTTTGAGAATTGTTAAGGCAGCAGGAAAGGGAAGTGAGTTGGATGTGATTGTTCATTTAGGAACAAATGATCTGGCTAGTAATCATGTTGCTGCTGTTCAGAAAGAGTTTTGTGACCTAGGTAATCATTTAGAGACTGTGGCATCAACTCTATCATTTTCTGCTATTTTACCTGTGTATGACCAGGAAGCAGGAAAGATGGAGCGGATAACAACATTTAATTCTTGGTTAGATAAGTGGTGCAGGGAACGAGGATTTGGTTTTATTGGCCATTATAGCTCTGTTTGGAAAGATACTAGGTTATTTAGGAGAGATGGCTTGCATTTGGATGCTAAAGGAACAGAGTATCTGGGAGAGGAGTTCAAATACTTTATTAGAAATCATTTAAACTAATAAAGGGGGGTAGCATTAATATATCCACCTGCCCCCCACAGCATGCCAAAACTGTTAGTCCAAGTAACAATTCTAGAAATTCTAGTAGAAAAATTCTTCGTGCCATGAGCACAAATGCTCGCAGCTTAGGAAATAAATTACCTGAACTCATTTCAATAATGACTAGGGACAACTTGGATTTAGTAGCTATAACAGAAACATGGTACAATGATTTGCATGACTGGGACATAGTCATACCTGGATACAGGTTATTTAAAAAGAACAGAGTAGGAAAGAAAGGTGGAGGAGTTGCTTTGTATGTAAATGAAAATATAAAGGTTACTGAAATTGTAGGAACAAATGATGAGGTGGAAAGTATTTGGGTGACTTTGGAAATTGGAGATAAAAATGTTTTTAGAATAGGGGTTGTATATAGGCCTCCATTGCAGGATGAAAAACTGGACAATCTGTTATTAGATGAAATAACCAAAATGACCATGAAGGGTAAGGTTATAGTACTGGGGGACTTTAATTTGCCAGATATAGACTGGAAGATTCCTTCTGCTAGATCGGCTAGAAGCAGGTATATTCTTGAATCTCTGCTAGGGGAATCACTTGAACAATTAGTCAAGGAACCAACTCGTAAGGAAGCTATATTAGATCTAATACTTACAAACAGTGATACAGTTTCAGATGTGTCTGTAGGTGAGAACTTAGGATCCAGTGATCATCAATCTGTTTGGTTTAGTATTCATGTTCAGGAACTGTACACCCAGACTAAAACAAAAGTTTTAGACTTTAGGACGGCAGATTTTTCATTAATGGGAGAATACCTAAAAAACTATTTAAAGGGGAAAAATCTTATTACAGGGGTTCAAGAACAGTGGGAATTTGTGAAAGGTGCCATTTTAGATGCAACCGCACACTGTATTAGACATGTCTGTAAAAGTAAAAGAAAGCGGAAACCAATTTGGTTTTCCAAAGAAGTAGCACATGCTGTAAAGACAAAAAAGATAGCTTATAAAAATTACAGACACACACAAGCAGATGATGATATGAAAATATGGAGACTCCAACAAAAAAAGACTAAGCAGTTAATTAGGAAGGTTAAAGCTGATGCAGAAGAGAAGATAGCACAGTCAGTAAAACATGGGGACAAAACATTCTTTAGATATATCAGTGAAAGAAGAAAAAATAAGGTAGGAATAGTAAAATTGAAATCAGTTGATGGTAGAATAATAGAAGGAGATAAGCAGATTGCAGACTGTCTCAATGATTACTTCTGTTCTGTTTTCACTAAAGATTGTGAAGATACAATGTCTACATTAAGGGATGCTATGCAAAATAGAAACAAGCTTAACAGTAATCTTTTTACAGAGGATGAGGTTTTGTTAGCATTATCAAAAATAAATGTTACAAAGGCAGTGGGTCCTGATAATATTCATCCAAGGGTTTTAAAAGAACTTCGTTCAGTGCTAACTGTCCCATTAACTGATCTGTTTAATCAGTCACTATTAACAGGAGCTGTCCCAGATGATTGGAGAATAGCAAATGTAATACCTCTTCATAAAAAGGGCAGTAGAGAAGAATCTGGCAACTACAGGCCAGTTAGTTTAACTTCAGTAGTAGGGAAATTAATGGAAAGCCTCTTAAAGGAAAGAATTATGACTTACATAAAGACAAACAATTTAGAGGACCAAAATCAGCATGGTTTTACTTCAGGGAGATCATGTCAGACTAATCTAATTGACTTCTTTGATTATGTAACAAAAGTATTAGACAAAGGAGGAGCAGTTGATGTAGCATATCTAGATTTCAGTAAAGCATTTGACACCGTCCCACACAATAAACTTATTCACAAACTATATCTCCTTGGTCTAGATTCAAAAATTGTGAACTGGGTGGAATGCTGGCTTAAGGACAGAAAACAAAGTGTCTTAGTAAATGGAGTTCATTCAGCAGAGGGGGCTGTTACTAGTGGTGTTCCTCAGGGGTCAGTTCTGGGGCCTGTTTTGTTTAACATATTTATCTGCGATATCAGCAAAGGGCTACAGGGGAAAGTATGTCTCTTTGCAGATGATACAAAAATTTGCAACAGAGTGGATGTTCCAGGGGGGGTAGACAAAATGAGAAGTGATATACAACAATTGGAGGATTGGACAAACGACTGGGATCTAAAGTTTAACACAGCAAAGTGTAAAATAATGCATTTAGGGAAGAAAAATCCAAATGTTAATTACAGACTCAATGACACTTTACTGACTGTTACAGACGAGGAACAGGACTTGGGAATTATTATTTCAGATGATTTAAAACTTAGTAAACAATGTAGTAAGGCAGCGAGTAAGGCTAGCAGAATGCTTGGATGTATTGGTAGAGGTATTTGCAGCAGAAATAGTAAGGTTCTTATGCCACTTTATAGATCATTAGTTAGGCCTCATCTTGAGTATTGTGTGCAGTTCTGGAGGCCATATCTTCAGAAGGATATTAACAAACTTGAATCTGTGCAAAGGAGGGCTACCAAAATGGTACATGGTCTAAAAAATAAAACTTACCAGGATAGGCTCAATGACCTAAATATGTATAGCTTAGAGGAGAGAAGGGAAAGAGGTGATATGATAGCAACTTTCAAGTACATTAAAGGGTTTAGTAAAACTGAGGCAGTGGGTATTTTACATAAAATGGAAAATTCAAGAACAAGGGGTCATGAGCTCAAGCTAAAGGGTAGTAGATTCAGGAGTAATTTGAGGAAGCACTTCTTTACAGAAAGAGTGATTGATTTATGGAATAAACTTCCTCAAGAGGTAGTAGCAACAAACACTGTGGGGGACTTTAAAAATGCATGGGACAAGCATAGGGCTATCCTACGAACTAGATAAGTTTATACTGTTAGGTAAGGTGGGGCAGACTTGCTGGGCCTATGGCTCTTATCTGCCGTCAATATCTATGTTTCTATGTTTCTATGTTTCATAACGTTCTAAAAGTTATATATTTTATTCGCCGATGATGTCACGTTATCCTGCCCACTATTTTCAGCACTGCATGTTCAAAATACTTAAACCAATAACTTTGTGTTTAAAGCGCCATTTTGAAACCTAGGTATTGTAAACGGATTGGTACAGAGCAAAGGATACCCACGGAGTGGGTTTGGAAAACAATTACATTTGCAGACAAGATTTCTGATATACGGTAGAGATATGTTAATGAAATGCTATTGATAAAAAGCGTATTTGGGGTAGTTAGTTAGTAACAGGCATAGAAAATATTTACTTTAAGAGACAACTTTTTGAGATATAAAATGTAGTATCATTTTGCAACTCTGTAATAAAATCACAGCAAACATTCTGTAACCAATTTAGCACCTGTAAAGTGTTCTTCATTTATTGCAGAAGCAGAATATATTTAATTAAAAATGCCCTCAAATACAACCAACAGCAGCCAATGTGAAAACCAAACTTTCACATCCAAGCATGTAATATTCAGTAGCTTACAAATAAGCTAGATCCCAAAGGAGACAGTTAAAAGCCTTGGAATGCTAAATATTATTTAAGAGTATGATTGTTTTTTTCTAACCGTTAACTAAGGCGTTGGTTACATTCTTTCTGGTTATGTTTATCAGCTGTTTTATGGCACCCAAAATGCCTTTTTTCATTGGAGCGATCACAAAACAAATGATAATACAATTTCCTTATTTAAAGAAGAGTTTATCAGATCAGAGCGGTTATTGGCAAATTCACTCATACCATGCATGAACAATATTGATAACAGTAATTGTAGTGTATGCTGGCAACTACCTATAGGGGCACTGTTCTCTAAGCTGTTCAATGTATACAGTTTGTCCTCATCCACCTTTCATAGTGACTTTGCAGTTATTGCTTGGTACAGGACCCCCCCCCCCCCCCCCCTGTTTCCGTGTCTTGTTACAATAAATGCTCCCTAGTAAAGAGACTGCCTGCTTGTGGTTCTCAATAGCTGCAGACATAACTAGGGATGGGCAAATGTTTCGCAATATTCGAACAATGAAACAAATTTTAACACATTTGTTTGTTCTAATCGAATTTTGAATGTTTACATAACATTCTAACATTCGATTTTCAAATGTTCGGTGTCAAATTTTCCGATTACATTCGAAAATATTCGTTTTAAAAAATATGAATTTATATATTTGTAATAGTATTTCTATTGGTTTCTTTAAATGTAATATTGCAATATTCGAATTAAAAAAAAGTATTTCTATAATGCTTTATTTAAATGTAATATTTGAAATATGCAATATTTGAATTCGAAAAAATTCTAATTTATATGTTTGTAATAGTATTTCTAATGCTTTCTTTCAATGTAATATTCGAAATTATGCAATATTCGATCGAAATAGAAACATTCAAATTGATATATTTGTATCTATTATGTATCAATTTACTAGATTCCCTACCACATGAACTATTGAACTTCTGAATAGTATTTGTTAAAACGAATGTTAAATTCAAAATGTCTAATGTGGACATTCAATCTAATTATAAACATTCAAATTCGAAAGTGACATTCGAAAACTGAAAATAGCATTCGATTATAGAATTTTTAAGAATATTTGTTCGTATCAACATTTGGATTTGTAATTCGAATTTCAGTAATAACATTCGTTCTAACATTTGAATTCGGAAATTTACACTTTCGCCCATCCCTAGACATAACCAAGATCACAATTCAACCACAAGTTATCAATTAAATATCGACCACAAAAAGGACATATCAAGTTCTACAGCTGAAAGCAATTGCTCAGGCCAAAAAAACAAAACAAAAATAGCAGGGCATGCAAACCACCGAGATGGCCCTTTTTGATAAGAGATTCACACCAAATAATAAATTATATGGAATTATAGGGAATATGCTATTATCAAAATGTGTGTTGGTCATCATCCATATCTCTGATTATTGTCTGCGGAGTATGATTTAGGCTAAAAAGAGAGCAAATCTAACATTTTAGAGTTGTGCAGTTCTTTTACCAGGTGTTAGTTGTTCAGCATCCATTTTTTGGTAGTTCAGGGTGCCATTGTGGTATTATAGAAATCAAATCTCATGGCAGTTACCAAGCTCAGATGTTTTTGACTCTGGAAGATTGTGATCACTTTGCTAACTAAAACAAAAAGAAAGTCCTAGAAATATTGCAATTGATCCCCAAGTTCTTCTTAGGGTCACAACCGTGACTGATTATTTTTTTAAAAGCCTGCAGTATTTTGTAAGGGTTAACTCTTACACCTACCTCCAGAAACTAGTAAAGGAAAGCCTAACACCTGTTGTAAATAAAATAACTGCTGCAATAAATAAGCACTATTGTCCATATAAAATATATAGCAATAAAGCCCCTATATACTGGCAGAATACTTTACTACCCCCTCCCCAGTGGGAAAATTCAAATTATCTTGTCTTAAAGATGGATGTTTCTATCTTCTAAACAGGATTGTGCCTCTGTAAATGTGAGTTCAGTAGGCATAAGAATAGTAAACTGCACGTCATGAACGTGTTTAGACTGCGCTCACAAAGGTGTGATCCCATTTTATTTCCTGTTAACCAAAGTGTTTTTCCTTCTAAAAATAAATTTGCAAATGCGCAGTCTAATTTGAATATCTTCTTTCCAGCTACAATATTGCAATAAGGCAATTTCACATTTTGACATTTCAGTACTGTTTAAATCCAGCTTAAGAAGATGTCATAAGTCCTTCTAACCTCAAGTCTTCTTCTTGTTTTCTGATGTCGATCACGCCTAACCAGAAATGGTGCTTACAAATCAATAATAGGACATTAAAAAAAGTGATAATATAGTGGTTGAGCAAATGTTCCCAATATTGCATTCAGATTGTTTAGCAGTGATGAGGATTTGTATCGCAATTGGTTCCCTTTTTACTCACAGCTGTATAATTCTGTTTGAAAGCCTGATTATGAAGACACCTTTACTGATAGGGACAATGATAAGTGTGACTTAAAAATAAAGATACAAAATATGGTTCCACACCCTTTCTAATCTCACTTTTCCTGCAGATCCACTTAGATGTAGAGGATATCACATACTATATATATAAATATATACTGTATATATATATATATATATATATATATATATATATATACAGTATATACAGTGTCTCACAAAAGTGAGTACACCTCTCACATTTTTGTAAATATTTTATTATATCTTTTCATGTGACAACACTGAAGAAATGACGCTTTGCTACAATGTAAAGTAGTGAGTGTACAGCCTGTATAACAGTGTAAATTTGCTGTCCTCTCAAAATAACTCAACACACAGCCATTAATGTCTAAACCGTTGGCAACAAAAGTGAGTACACCCCTAAGTCGAAATGTCCAAATTGGGCCAAATTAGCCATTTTCCCTCCCTGGTGTGAATGGGGAGCAGTTGTGTTAAATTTGGTGTTATCGCTCGCACACTCTCTCATACTGGTCACTGGAAGTTCAACATGGCACCTCATGGCAAAGAACTCTCTGAGAATCTGAAAAAAAGAATTGCTGCTCTACATAAAGATGGCCTAGGCTATAAGAAGATTGCCAAGACCCTGAAACTGAGCTGTAGCATGGTGGGCAAGACCATACAGTGGTTTCACAGGACAGGTTCCACTCAGAACAGGCCTCATCATGGTTGACCAAAGAAGTTGAGTGCACATGCTCAGCGTCATATCCAGTGATTGTCTTTGGGAAATAGACATATGAGTGCTGCCAGCATTGCTGCAGTGGTTGAAGGGGTGGAGGGTCAGCCTGTCAGTGCTCAGACCATACGCCGCACACTGCATCAAATTGGTCTGCATGGCTGTCGTCCCAGAAGGAAGCCTTTTCTAAAGATGATGCACAAGAAAGCCTGCAAACAGTTTTCTAAAGGCAAGCAGACTAAGGACATGGATTACTGGAACCATGTCCTGTGGTCCGATGAGACCAAGATAAACTTATTTGGTTCAGATGGTGTCAAGTGTGTGTGGCAGCAACTAGGTGAGGAGTACAAAGACAAGTGTGTCTTGCTTACAGTCAAGCATGGTGGTGGGAGTGTCATGGTCTGGGCCTGCATGAGTGCTGCCTGTACTGGGGAGCTACAGTTCATTGAGGGAACCATGAATGCCAACATGTACTGTGACATACTGAAGCAGAGCATGATCCCCTCACTTCGGAGTATTCAGTATTCCAACATGATAACGACCCCAAACACACCTCCAAGACAACCACTGCCTTGCTAAAGAAGCTGAGGGTAAAGGTGATGGACTGGCCAAGCATGTTTCCAGACCTAAACCCTATTGAGCATCTGTGGGGCATCCTCAAATGGAAGGTGGGGGAGCTCATGGTTCTCTAGCATCCACCAGCTCCGTGATGTCGTCATGGAGGAGTGGAAGAGGACTCCAGTGGCAACCTGTGAAGCTCTGGTGAACTCCATGCCCAAGAGGGTTAAGGCAGTGCTGTAAAATAATGGTGGCCACACAAAATATTGACACTTTGTGCCCAATTTGGACATTTCCACTTAGGGATGTACTCACTTTTGTTGCCAATGGTTTAGACATGAATGGCTGTGTGTTGAGTTATTTTGAGGGGACAGCAAATTTACACTGTTATACAGGCTTTACACTCACTACTTTACATTGTAGCAAAGTGTCACTTCTTCAGTGTCGTCACATGAAAAGATATAATAAAATATTTACAAAAATGTGAGGAGTATACTCACTTTTGTGAGATACTGTATATATATATATATATATATATATATATATATACATATGTAAAGGGACATATACATATGTATATGTGTGTCCTGGCCACTGATTGCGGGCTATAGAATAGCGATGAATAGAGCTTTAATGAATTAATATGATGGGCTATATTTTATAATAGTTGTTTGCTCTCCCGTTTAAGTGTTAACATCGTTAACATTATTCTTTTTTGCTCAGCCATTCATGCTTGTATTATGAGTTGAAAGTGAAAAGTTTGCAATCTCATGTTGGCAAAGTTGCGATGAGAAATAGACTTTGGGAAGTTGCAAACGCAAAATTGCATTATCCCATAGTGCAAATATGATTGCGGTTATTTAAAGGCACAACATAAGAAGATAATATTGCATATTTCATAATCCAATGTTCTGCACATAGCAGAATATTTTCTATTTACAGTCTGTTCTGATAGAACGCATGTTTTTGTAACACAAATTGGCTAATACATCATAATTAAAATGGGGAATGTTTTGGCAGGAACTAAAGAAGCAGGAAGGAGCAGGAAGGATGCAGAGGGGGAATTCAATGACGCACACATTGGTGATGTTCTTCCTGGTTGATGGTGTGTATGTTGGAAGTAAAAAGAAGAGGCATGTAGAATAAAATAACAAAAAACATCCTGCTGATAAGTATCCTAGTGTCAAGCATGTTAGTGAGGAGAAAAGAAAAGTTTTAACAATTGAAGAGAAGCTTGAAATTATAAAGCACTTTGAAAGAAATTAAGAATATGTGACATTGTTTGTGCGACTGGCTTAAAGGAGTCCACATTGCAAACAATCAGGTAAATTCTGAAAAATCGAATGATGTTGCTGGAACAGCACTGAGGACAATAATATATGTTAGCACTAGATATAAAAAATAGAAGAAATGGAACATTTGTTAAGTGTGTGGATTGAAAACCAAACAAAGTAAAGGTCAGGGATAAGCTGTCTCACAATTAAAGAGAAAGCCTTAGCAATACATGAATATCTTAAGAACAAAGCTCAAAACCCAGCAAAAGTACCTTCCTTTAGTGCAAGCAGTGGTTGGTTTAGTGGTTTCAAGATCTGTTATGCTTTCCATAATGTTAAGCTGTCTGGTGAAGCTGCAAGTGCAGATCATGAAGCTGCAAAAGCTTTTCCCTCTATTAAAAAAAAAATGAAGGCTATACCCTGGATCACATTTTTCATTTTGATTAAACTGGTCTGTATTGGAAGTGAATGCCCTCAAGGGGCTTCCGTTTGGGGGAGGGACCTTTGCAGATGCATGTAGTTGGCGTCCTAGGTGATACAGCTACACCAAGGCCTCCTGCTGCTCTTCACAGCCAATGGTGTGTACAGTCTGCCTTCACACACACCGGACTAACTGGGTGACTGGAGTGGAGGATCTATCTCCCGTCTAAAGCCACTTGAGGAGAGCAGAAAGTCCTCTAAGCCACGATGGCTCACTGGCTAGAGCCACACTAGTTGTGGGAGAGACACACGCTATGTCTGGGTAGCATACAGCTCCGGAAAGGTGCAAAAAGCTCAAGAGGTATTCGAGGAGATAGGTGCAGACAAGTCAGCAGCGTGCTCCCAGAACCCCTGGTGGTAAGTTGGCGGAGGAGACGGGTAACACGGTCTCTTCTGTTGCTAAATACCGGGATAGGAGTTAAAAAGCCCCATGAGGAACAAGCAAGTCGGAACATACGGATTGGAAAAGCTGACCCCTCGTCGCCACTATTGTAACCTCTTCACCGGGTGGTGTTATCCTACAAGAAAAAAGAAAGAAAGCCTCCCAGAACCCTACAGAAGGCATGAAAGATTTTGTGAGTGGCAAAGAGTCAACATTAAGCCACTGAGGGGATATGAGGCAATAAGTTGGAGAAATTTGGAGATTAGGACAACCCCACATGCTCTGAAGGAGAAAAGTACGGATTTCTACAATGAGGCCAAGATAAGTACTGTAATTAATATATATTGAGTAAAGCTATACACTCTACTGGGACATAAATAGCAAGGACCTGCAGTGATTGAATAGGAGGGTCCGCTCCTCAATGTGTTACTTGCTTTTTTTATTTTGTTGATAAGACCACCTAAATGGAGACGAAAAGAAGTTAGTTATATTAGTGAAAAAATGGGTTTATAAGAACTGATTCAGCTCCTGTATTAAGACTCTATAAGCTGTTCTTCTTGTATTTAGAGCTTGGGCCGGGAATTACGGAACTGAGATATCCTATATAATATTGGGACAGCTCTCTTACTTAAAGAACTGACATAGAAACCTACATAGAAGTAATTTATGTATGTTGTTCTTTTTTTTTTTTTTTTTTTAGGTCAGAAGATATACAATACCTAAACATGTCTGTATTTGATATAATAGTCCACCTGGCCCAAAACAGAGGGGTGCCAGTATTATAAAAGTTCTTGACAAATAGGAAAATAACATAGCATAATTGCTCCCTATGAGTGAGTGTTTTGGGATATACACTGGATTATCTGTATCTGTGTGTAGTGAGGCAATACCATCAGAGTATGGTATAAGATATTTGAATATAATTGAATATGGTAAATGGAAGCTAGATCTGAAAGTAAATTCTGGTAAAAAATTACAATTAGTGAAAGAGTTCGGTATTAATATATGAGTCTGGTTCCAGGAAATATTGTGTATAGTGGATATTATATATAGTAAAATGATTTAAATAATATGTAATATAGACATGCTGATGGTCTCTACTGACTGAGTCTATATATGCTACACATTAGGCAATATGAGCATGATATAGCAGAATTAAGATTTACTGTGTAACATATAATAGGAAGTGTGTTGGGCATTTAATAATAGGAAAATCTTTGGTAGGAAAGTCCAAAATCCCAAGTCTGTATAACGCACATAGAGATATTAGCACCATCCTAGTTTTTTATTTTTATTGAGGGTATTAAGTTCCCTCCAGATTCATTAGATAAGGTCTAGATTTAGATCTTTTAACACAATAGTACACTACTCACCATTGTCAATTGATTTTTTTCCCCTTCCCTGCTCTTTCTCTCTCTTCTTTTATTAAATCACTTGTCACTAATGTTTTCCATATATGTCAATTTTCACTATAGATTTTTTTAAACACACACACGTTTGCTTTCTGGTTTTCCCCTTTTTTTCTTTTTCTTTTCCCCCCCATTGTACACGCCCTATTCAAATCTTTTTTATGGATACATTTCTTGGGATTGGAAAGAGTGATTCCCACACAATGCCGCCTAAAGTTAAAGACAGGAAACCTAGAAATAGCATAGGCAGTTCAGAGACAAGTTCAGTAGAAACTATGATAGGCTCAAGTACTCGTATAGATACTAATAATCTGATTAAACAAATTACTGATATATTTGTACCACAATTTGAGGGAGTAAAGACAGAATTAACTACACTAACTACTGAACTCAAGCAATTTTCCAAAAGATTAACAGAGATTGAAAATAGAGTATCAGACTTAGAGGACACACAATATGCCCAACAGTCCACAGATAAATCACAAACTAAAACTTTGCTATCCATCCAAGCCCAAATGGATGACTTAGAGGACAGATCTAGGAGGAATAATATTAAGATAGTAGGCCTCCTAGAGACATTAGAATATACAGACTTATTGAATTTTGTTACATGCATATTACCACAGATGCTGGATATACCAAAAGAAATATTAAATATGGCAGTAGAAAGAGTACATAGGTTTGGGAGTTCTAATTATAAAGGAAATACCCTAAACGCCGAAAGACCAATACTAGTGAAGTTAGTAAATTTTCAAGACAAACAAAAAATAATGGCAAATTACAGGAAAAAGGGATCACTAGAGATAAATAAAGAACGAATACTATTATTCCAATATTTTTCAGCAGAAACATCAAATAAAAGAAGGGTAATGGCCCCATGGTGCACACAGCTGATAAAGGAGGGTTTTTAAGCAACAATGATATATCCTGGCAAAATTATAATAAATTGTGACAATAAAATAACAATGCTAGAAAATGTGGAGGAAGTTTAACAGTTCTTGGAAGATAACATAGGACAACAGAGAGACACATAAAATGTAACATATTGCCCAGAGGTAGCGTATATGAGCTCTCTCACCATGTATGTATGTATGATCTTCCTTGTTTGTTTGTTTTTTCTTTTTTTTTTCTCCCCTAAGATCTTCTTGATCATCTTATATCTATGGAACAAATATATATGATTAGGTATTTGGGTAGATGCTCTGTATTATATAGTAAAGAAGAAAGATAATGAAATATACACTTAATTTTTTATCCTGGAATGTGGGGGGGAATCTCCTCCCCTATCAAGAGAAAAAAAAATATTCATCAACTTAAAAAATATAAACCAGGTGTTGTTTTTTACAAGAGACCCATCTGAATGATAAGGAGGCTGAAAAATTAAGGATAGGTTGGATCGGTGAAGTGTATACAGCAGAAGCAAAAAAGAGGAAGAAGAGGAAGAGAGGGGTGGCATTTGTTTTTAATAAAATTCTAGATTTTCAGATTTTATCCCAAGATAAAGATTAAGAAGGTAGATATGTGATTCTAGAACTCAAAATCAATAACGCTGTATTTACCTTATGTAATTTATGTGCTCCGAATGAATGTCACCCAGAATTCTGGGATACATTATTTGCCAACTTATCAATATGATAAATACACAGCTGATAATCGGAGGCGATTTTAACAGTGTTTTTATTCCCCACCTGGACAGACTCAGAGATAAGAGCTCTCATAGATCTTAAAAAGAAGCTGAATTGTTAAACTATTTTTTGAAGAGTGTAAAGCTTATGGATATTTGGAGAATCCAACACCCAAATGAAAGACAATACACTTGTGAATCTAAGGTACACCATACTTTTTCAAGAATGTATATGTTTTTAATAAGTGAAACTCTATTAAATACAGAAATTACCACAGATATCCCAAATATAATTATTTCAGATCATGTGATTATTTTGCTGGATGTTCAGGTGGGGAATAAATGGAAGAGACAATGCGGAAATTTAGTTTTCCCCACATTTCTGTTTTCCAATGTCAATTTCAGAAATTGGTTGACACAAAAATGGAGGGAATATGATCTACATAATAGAGAATATCGAGCTAAGGAAGAAATATACGGGGAGGCGGCAAAAGCACTCCTTAGAGGAGAGATAAAAGCCTATATGATAATCAGGAAAACATTTTTTAGAAGCAGGGATATCCAATTATCTAATCAACTCAAACATAAATATGTAAAAGTACATAAAAAATCCAAATAATGATAATTGGAATGCCTATCAAAAGGCTAAATTAGAAAGGGAAATATTTATAGATCAAAGAAGGGTTCAGCAGAAAACAAAGTAACATTCGGTAGATATTCACCTAAGTCAGACAAAATGCATGCTAATCTGTCTAAGAGTAGAAAAAAGAATAACTATATCGGGACAATTGCTGTGGATGGAATTAAATATAATAATCCAAAAGATATCTTAACACAATTTTACAAATATTTTCAAAAGATCTTTTCATCTGTAGAAATTGATAAAAAAGTTAAAGAAATTTTTTGGCATGACCTTAAAATACCAAAAATGTATAGTGACCAATTATCAATACTGAATAAAGAAATTACCCTTGAAGATACATTAAAAGCAATTAATGATTTAGCCATGGGAAAAGCGCCCGGTCCGGATCAAATACCAGACGAAATTTATAAGATTTTAGCAGAATCAATTGCCCCTACATTAACTAACCTGTTTAATCTCTATTTTATACAACATAAATAAACATCTAAATTTTTTACGACATCTAATATTATATTAGTACATAAGAATGGAAAGGATCCAACATCAATGGATTCCTACAGACCAATATCCTTGCTTAACAGCGATTATAACATTATGGCTGGTATTTTAGCAGAGCGACATAAAGGGATTATAGGAGGACTAATTAATATCGATCAGACGGGTTTTATTCCAGGCAGGACGGCACACAAAAATATCAGAAAAGCAATGACATTTATTGAATATGCTTTAGCATCACACAGAATGGAGTCAAGAAGACAACAGGACTGCGCCTTAATTACAATAGATGTGGAGAAGGTGTTTGATTCTGTTCTGCGGGATCATTTATTTACCACACTAGGAAAATTTGTGTTTGAAAGTCATTTTGTTAATTATATAGGTCTTCTCTATAAAAACCCAATTTCCCAACTCAACATAAATGGTCTCTCCTCTTCTGCAATAACCCTAAATAAAGGTACAAGACAAGGATGTCCCCTATCCCCATTATTATTTGACATAGCACTGGAACCCCTCGTGATAACATCAAGAAATAGGCTAGAGGGCATGATTATAGGTCAACAAAATACCATTTTATCACTATATGCAGATGATATACTTTTTATATCAGGAATTCTAAAAAAAATATACCCATCCTTTTGAATATTATTATGGAATTTAGTAAATTTTCTGAGTATAAGATCAATTTATCTAAATCAGAGATCTTCTGGGTGATAAAATAAAAAGATAGTCTCTTGGTAAATCCATTTAAACTGGCAGAAAGAAGTATAAAATATTTAGGAATAAATATATCAAAGAATCCAGAAGAATGGTATGAGATTAATTATGGGCCACTATGGAAAAAATGTTATACTAATTTACAAAAATGGAGTAGATTAGCACTTACTTTGTTGGGAAAAATTACATTAATAAAAATGTGTCTATTCCCAAAGATCTTATTCTTATTACAGAATATTCCAATATATATACCAAAATTAGACGTACAGAAATTCAACTCTAAATGCTCAGGTTTTCTATGCTCATCTAAAAAAACACAAATTTCATTGGCAAGATTAGCAGATCCTAAAGAGGTGGGAGGATTTGCTCTCCCCAATATCCAAAACTATAATCTGGCATGCATGTTTAAAATAGCGTTGGATTGGCTCACAGAAGCAGATTATATTACAAACTATAAATTAGAAGAAGCATCAATTGTTCCATATTCATTAAAAGCATACTTACACTCTAATCAACATAATGTCATTAAGAAACATACCCTAAAGTATACTATGCATAATGTAGCACTGGCATGGAGTAAAGTATGTCTTAAATTAGGAATAATTGGTACATGCTCTAAATATTTGCCCATTAGGGGGAATCCAGTATTCAGTAGTGGATGCAACTCTTCTATATATGGAATATGGGCTCTAAGAATCTAAAGAATGTGATACAACTGCTCGATCCTCTTACCATGCAAATTAAAAGGTTTGATTCGCTCTCAAGAGAATTTAACTTAGACAAAACTTCATTTTTTGCATATTTACAAATCAGACACTTCATACATAGCCGAAGCCTGACTCAAGATATAGATCCATATCTCTGGAAAATGGGCTTGTTGGAGCCCATAATAAATAGATATCGGATGGGTAAACATTCATTAAAGTGAAAGTAAAGTTTTTTACGTTGGAATCATAGTATAGTCTTATATAGTCACAAAAATTGTAGTCGCTAACTTAGTTTTTAAAATCTTCAATCCGAAATTATATAAATGTTATATTTATGATGCCCGTTTTTTTTCAGCTTCCTCCCCCCCCCTTGCTCTCTTCCGGCTTTCTATATGGAAATGATTTATGCTCTCCCACCTTCCTTTTGCGTACGTAAGCGTGCGTGTTCTCAAATTGTCCAGCTATGCACATGCACAATTGTACCCTCTCCACTTAGATACATACTATCAATGAATGTTGATTTATTATTTATGTTACTATAAATTATTTACATAAATAATAAAAATAGTAATGGCATGTAAATGATGATAATAAAAGCCTTTAAACATATAGTCATGTTTATCGTAAAACGAAGTATCGCATTTGCAATGTTTAATTGATTATGTTTAGATTGTTTTTATTTATTACAAGAAAGAATTAAAAAGCTGCAGATAATCAATGAATGGAGACATATAAAAGAGCATTCCATAAATAATAAACATAGTTTTCCGATGGAAATGATGATAATACAAGACGGTAAAAATATATTCAAGTTTATAATAAAACCAAGTATCGCATTTACAATCTTTTAATTATTTAGTTTACATTGTTTTTATTTATTATAATCAATGATTTCAAATTGATCATTCGCTAAATCATTTATAAAGCTTGATTGCAAATAAGTAGCATTGGTATCTTATTTATTTATTGATATTCACTATATTGCAAAATACAGTTTAATAAATAATTTCTTACTTTTGTGAGAATATTCAGCAATCTCCTAAATTACTCCGGGTGATGATGACGATAGATAGGGAATTATCATTGAAAGTGCGCATGCGGCTTCTGTGAACGCGCAAATTGAGTGACAGCGAGTTTAATGTATAACGCATGCGCGATAGCACTAGTGGGTGTGTATCATTGCAATAGAGACGCCAATAGGGGAACCAATCCGTTCGATACGGATGAAAACATCACGATTGTCCGAAACTTTTTTTTTTATGCAGGTGGAGGAATGATGGTAATGGGAACAGAAAAAAAGTAAATTACAGATGTAATAAATGGTTTTAAAAAAAATGATGAATGAAGTACAGTTTATTTTGCATATGCTTGGCATTGAAAATGAACGATGACGTTAACTTTACTTTTACTTTAACTGCCATATATAAGACCTTGGTCCTGAAAGGTGCAGAAGTGAAAATTAATAAGGTATTCTGTTTATGAAAAACTGAATTTCCAAATATAAATATAAACTTTTTTCAAAAAAGCTTTTTAAGGGTTGAGAAATACTCATATGACATAGCAATAAGAGAGTCACATTATAAACTTTTAAACAGAGCATATCTCACACCCAAGGTAATGGCAAAATGGAATAGACAAGGATCTAAAGTATGTTCTAGATGTAAGTTTCAAAATGCAGATCTAATACATCTCTTTTGGAGCTGTCCCAAGATACAAAGATTATGGAGACAGATAGAGTTTTGGCTAAACAAATATCTGTCAAATAAGTTGCGTTTAGAAGACGTCCATATATTTTTTCTATACCCAGAAAAGGAAATGCTAAATAAGTCACAAATTAATACTGCCATTTTATTAACAAGACAGATGATACTTAGAACCTTGAAAGATAAAAACGCACCAAACATAGCATCATTCGTTCATAACATATTGTGTCAAATGGTATTAGATCAACATGACCCTTTGATCTTCCAAGAAAATAAACTAAAAGCATTTATGGCAAAATGGGAGAAAGTTATTCTTGACCAACATAGAGATGTTCAATTACAGTTAATAGATTATTTCCGCTTCTCCTCTCTCCTCCTTCAATTAATATCATCAGAGAACTACCCAAGTTATTGGAGACAACATCTCTACTAAATAGAACTGAAGCATTATTGAATACACTCCAACAGCCCGGAGTCAAAATTCATCTTTCCTTTTTGTGGTAATGATTGATACTAGATATAAGATATGTCATGAAAAGAGTACAACAAAACCAAATTAATTTTAGTAATTTTTTTCTGTAATATATAGGAGTTGCGTCTCCAACGAAATGTAAGAAGTTATCTTTTCTGAATGAAGATGTTATAGGAAAGGGAAGGGGCAGAAAGTGAGAAGATATTACAATAAGTGTCTCCTATATGGTGTTTTTTTTTCCTTCTCCTAATTTTAGGTTGTTGTTGTTGTTATTTGTTATGTGTTAAACATAAAAAAAACCAATAATGTGAATACGTAGGATGCATACAATGATGCATTAATTGTATGGCGTATCTCGAATTGTGGTAATGTTAAATATATGTTATGTCAATTGTGAATATTTAGGTTAACATTGTATGTATATATTGCATTGTAAAACGGTGTTGCTATAGAACATTTGCATCTTTGCCTTGTATGGCAAAAAAACATATATATTATTTTGATATACATTATTGGTTATAAATAAAAACTTTAAAAAAAAAAGAATGCCCTCAAGGACCTACATCTCAAAAGATGAAGCACAAGAGCTTTAATTTAAGGCTGCAAAGGATAGATTGACTTTAGTCCCCAATACACACAAATTTGAAATAATAGGTGATGTGCTTTCTAGGGCTTAAGAGAGCTGTGATTGAGGGGTTTGAATGCCAACCCCTCCATCCAGCTCTCTTAAGCCCTCCTAGGACACCTCAGGGTTTACTGGGCTTGGTGACATAACCACACACAAGAGTCCAAGAGTCATAACCTCACTAGACCCATAGACTACCAGGGATGTGGAGGGGGCATGATGAGATCCAATAGCAACTCCTCTGGTAAATACATGTGTCTATATTTGCATTTAAAGGGTTAATGCTTGTGTTTTGTTTACTTGTATTAGTAAGATACATTCTAAAAACCTAAATAAACCTGTGTATAATACATAAGTAACATTTAATACTTAACTTTTTATATTTTATTTTTAATATTCTTTTATATATTAGGACCTTGGTTGCTAGGCAGTGGCTGCAATGTGTTGCAGCTTTCTCTGGCAGCCGAAGGGTTAAACACAAGTCTGAAACTTGTTTAGAGCATAATTACATTTGGGCTTTCAAATAAAAGCAAATAGCTTAGTGCCCTGGAAATATTCTTGGATGCGAACCATCTGCCTATCAGCCTGTAAATATATTTTTGAACTAAAGTATTGAACAGGCAGTGAGGGCATTGCAAGTAATAAGATTTATTAAAGCAATAAATAATGTTGATTGAACATAACGTTAAAAAGAAAAAAAAAAGCACAAAGAAACAATCAGTATATAAAACCGACGGCTATTACACAGCACCTTTTTCTCCTGCACAAGCTAATTGTGAGAAATGTCTTACGACTTTGACCTACTTCAAAAGTGTCAAGGCACAGACATTGGGCCTAACATCATTAATGAGAGACAAAGTTTGTCCTTCATTGATCATTTTTGTTAAGGATTTGGTGAACTTCTTAGATTCCACAATTTTAAGACCAGAGAAAAAAAACAGCAATATTGCCAATCACATTATTTACGGAAGCAAAGAATGACACACTTTTCACCCAAAGGATTTTGGGTTCTGTAGTTTTTGTTACATAAAATATTGCAGTAGTCTGCATAAGAAACTACATTTCCCAAATTGAACCACCGAAAAATTATAGTCTTGTTTCCACATTCCCAGCTCTATAATGGGTCCAAATTGAACATATGAACCTAGGCATAACTGGGGGCCATGCAATCAATTTCGCTTAATTTGAAGGGGAGTAAATAGGAAACTAACTTGTTGCTGTATGCTACCGATGATGATGATTTACAAATTATTTTAAAATGATCCTACCTATTAAAGATAGTTTTTCATAAGTAGGAACAATCCTAATAAGTAGTAAATGTGTATATCCTATGTATATACTGTCAAACTATGAACGACATAGATTAAAGTAATGCGCATTCACGTGAATCGACCTCATCAATTATGAGGTATACAAAAAGCCAGGTTATCAGATGTCTCTTTTTACTGTGTTTGCTTTGTCTGTTACATCAGTCCTGGCTCGCACGGATTCGTTGTTCCCCCAAGACTGGATGTTAAGCTGCACAACTTGTCTTCCAGATCCATAGCTTTAAGGGCTTGAAGCCCTTTGGATGAAAGAGCCAAGTTTATACTTCTTCCACTAACAGTTTCTGAAGCTCGGGTATCCTCACCAGCACTCAGCATTTAGAAGAGCTGTTTTCGCTCTAGAGGTGACCCGACTAGCGCAGAAATCTGGTTAGAATACCACGTGTCTGTTCATGTATTCCCTAATAGAAGTTGACTGGGAAAAAAAAGTGGAACAAAAACACCCCAATGTCACACAAACACGATCGCATATTCTCAGTTGTGCTAACCTGACCCCTTAAAATAACAGAATATGTTCTATTTATTCATAAATAAATATGTCTACATATATCTGATGGTATTTTGGTACAATATATGCAGTATCTATACTTATATATAGATGATTAAATATAGGTATAAATATATACAGATATATATATATATATATATATTTATATTTATATATATATATATATATATATATAAAAAATATCACCAAAACATCTCTATGTAAAAAAGGAAGATCTTTTACCTATGGAGAGAGGGATTTAGCTTGACTGTGCTCTACTCCGACCTCTATATGAGACCATAGGCTCTCCTTCAAGTAAAGACTTCTTGCTTTCAAATTGTAAAAGGAGGGTTATTGATTTAAGTTGAGAGATGTTAGCGCTCAAAGATGCTAATATTTTTGCACTCCACTCGTAATCTAGTGCTTTAAGTTTTTTTAAAGAATTGGATTGGATCCATGGTCACGTGCAAGGAACGATGCAATATTACGTACATTAACATATTTTGTTTTTGTCTTTCATGTCTCTTTAACAATATTTACATTGTCACCATCTCTGAGACCTAAACTATATTAAAGCAAATATCTAATTATTCTGGGGTTAAAGTTGTTAAACAGCAGTGCACACACAACTGATGTTTCTTCAAGTCATAGTGTATTTAAAGGGTATATGTATGTATTTTGTTCTTCTGCAAATCCTATTCAAATCAAAATAATGACTAATTCCCTAGAGACTGTATTCTCTATTGAACACAAAGAGTAAAATGAGGCTGAGAAATACCTATTAACACTAATGTTCTTTAGCAAAACGTACACTGATGCCTCTTACCTGCCTGTGTGAACTTAGTGTCATGTAAACAATCAAACCATTTAATGTAGCAACAGCTGAAGTCTCAAAAGACTTTCTAACACATCCTGAGATAACTTTAAAATAAAAAATAATTATAACATACAGCTTATATTAATTTGTTTTAATTACCAATATAACATATATTTATGGGTTGTTTCCAAAAGAGGAGCATGTTTTCATGGGGTTTATAACTGTTTTCAAATTTGAACAGCAATACTTCTAACAGAATACCACCCTGTAGAAAAGGAAGCCGAAAATTAAATACATTGAATAAAGTTTTTGAATTATCAGCTAGATAACGAGTTTTGAGAGCTATAGAGAAATTAACGAACGCAACAAAAGTTACATTATTTAATTTCCTATAGCGCTGCTATTACAAGTTTACAAACATACACCTTTTGTGTGCGATATGGTTGCATTGAGCGTCATACCGCACACAATCAGAGCATTGCTGAGACGTGCTCGTGCACGATTTCCACATAGACAAAAAAAAAAACTAACACCTGCGATCGCAGAAACAAAAGTTCCTTAACACAGCCCCATTGATGTTTATGGGGAAATAAAAAGACAATTTAAACCTAACACTTTAACATAAACCCAACGTCTAAACACCCCTAATCTTCTGCCCCCAACATCGTTGATGCCTGCCTACAATTATTAACCCCTAATCTGCCGCTCCTGATATCGCCGCTACCTAAATAAAATTATCAACCCCTAAACCACCAGCCCCCCACATCCGAACAAGCTAAATTAAACTATATTAACCCCTAAACCTAACCCTAAACTTAACGTAACCCTAACCCTAACACCCCCTAACTTTAACATAATAAAAATATAGCTAAATTAAATTTACAATTAATAACTAAATAAACCTATTAACCCCTAACCTGCCAGCCCACCACATCGCAACAAGCTGAATTAAACTATATTAACCCCTAAACCTAACCCTAACGTAACCCTAACCCTAACACCCTCTAACTTTAACTTAATAAAAATATAGCTAAAATAAATTTACAATCATTAACTAAATAAACCTATTAACGCATAAACCGCCAGCCCCCCACATCGCAACAAGCTAAATTAAACTATATTAACCCCTAGACCTAACCCTAAAACTAACCCTAACCCCCCTAACTTTAACATAATTAAATTTGATCTAAATTAAATTTACAATTATTAACTAAATAATTCCTATTTAAAACTAAATACATACTTAAAGGGACATAATACTCATATGCTAAATCACTTGAAAGTGATGCAGTATAACTGTAAAATGCTGACAGGAAAATATCACCTGAGCATCTCTATTTAAAAAAAGAAGATATTTTACCTCACAATTTCCTCAGCTCAGCAGAGTAAGTTCTGTGTAAAAAGTTATACTCAGTTACTGCCCAGCTGTAGGTAAAAAAAAAAAAAAAATGAAGAAATTAACAGCAGCCAATCAGCATCAACAGTGCTGAGGTCATGAACTCTTTTACTGTGATCTCATGAGATTTCACATAACTCTCATGAGATTTCATTGCAAATTTCCTTACACTGAATAGGGAAATAACATGAGAGTGCACGAGGCTCAATCCTTCAGCTGTCCCGGGACAGACATACTAATTTGCTCCTTAGAAGTCCTTTACAATGGGATGTGGCTACTGAGAAACTTTTGAGGTAAAATATCTTTCTTTTTTACATAGAGATGCTCAGGTGATATTTTCTAGTCAGCTTTTTACAGCTATGCTGCATCACTTTCAAGTGTTTAAACATTTGGGTATTATGTCCCTTTAACTGTGAAATAAAATCTAAGCTAGCTACAATATATCTAATAGTTATACTGTAGCTAGTGTTACAGACCCCATTCAGGAGGCCAGTAAGCAGATTAAATGTTACCTGTTAAAACAGGAAATAAGGAGAATGGGTGTGTACTTCACATAATCCTCAATGGTTATGCTGTAAAACAAAAACAGTCTCTTTGCTCCACCCATGAACTCCCACAATCCTTCAGGATCATAAGTCCATGTCAAAATAAGAGTCCCATACTCTCACAACAGAGAGTTGCATTCTCATAGTAAATTATTACAAAATAGGAGTCCTATGCTCTCACAACAGAGTTGGATTTTCATAGAAAATTATTACAAGCATTATATAAAACAAATACAATTAAACAAACATCTTTCAATATGAAACATGAAAATTGCATAAAACAATATACAATTGTGCACATATATTTTATGTGTCACATTCTCCCTGACAAAATAAAATGGCTCCAACTACTAAAACATATAATACACTCAGTCACAGTTTTATTACCCTGAAACACAACATTCTTAACTTAATATACTGTCACTGTTGGAATGTATGGTGCCACATTGTATGAGTTGTGAGGTGTATGATATGAGAGTGGTGGCATATAATATTGTGTAGCCCATACAGGTAAGTGAGGAAAGGTATATGCTGCTATACTGTGGAGCATGGTCTGTGGTTGTAGTGATGGCTGACCCAGTGTTTCATATGTATACATTTGCTTTGGCTTTCTCTCTCTTACAGATTGTCTTGGCTCGATATTGTTTTCTATTGCCAGACTTTCCTTTTCATCAGGCTGGGCACCTTCACTTCTACTATCTACACTAGCCCCAGATGGAAATGTTGGATTCAGGATCAGTTCATCTGGCAATTGGTTCTCTGTCAAACTGTTTCTCTCTTTTAGTGGGACTTGTACTTGATCTCTTTCTTTTTCTTTTCTCTCAGGTAATGATGATGCTGTTTTGACAAGAGGATTCCCCTGACCCAGTTCTGAACCTTACTGGTAAGTATTTTCTCTTCTATGCTCTGTCCAACTCTCAGGGATTCTCAACCAGTATCTTCCAGAGCTGCCCTCATCTGCAGAGGTCGTGTCACTGTGGTAAGAAGATTCTATTATCTTTGACTCTCTGTAACCTTGTCTCTGTTTTGCAGGTTTCAGTGGTTGTGGTGGTGTCTCCACAGGCAAGTCATTCACTAATAACAGTAAGTTTTGGTGTAGGGTTCTGGTCCCTCATTTGTTCCCATTCTCAGGACTCACCACATATACAGGATTGTCTGCTACCTGGTCTTTCACCACATAAATGATCTTCTCCCAATATGGCCTGTGTTTTCCTGGGCCTCCTCGCTCACTCAAGTTTCTGACAAGGACTCTGTCTCCAGGCTTTAGAATCACACCTTTGACTTTTAAGTCATACTGAGCTTTGCCTCATGCACTTGATTGCCTGCTGTTTTCACTTGCTATTTGATAAACCTTGGACATCTTTCCAGCCCAATGTTGAGCAAATCCTTTGTGAGTCACCCCCTCATCCTCTTCAATCAGCCCAAATATTAGGTCAACAGGGAGGCGAGGATGGCGTCCAAACAATAAATAGAATGGGGAGTACCCAGTGGATTCATGGCATGTGCAGTTATATGCATGTATGATCTGAGGAAAGTGATCTTTCCATCTTGCCTTTTCTTTGTCAGCCAGGGTACGAAGCATTTGGAGGAGAGTCCGGTTGAATCTCTCAGCTGGGTTACTTTGAGGGTGATAAGGAGATGTTCTCGAATGGCGTACTCCAGAAAGTTGCCGAAGATTCCGGAAAAGCTCATTCTCAAATTCCTTGACTTGGTCATGATGTAGCTTTCCAGGATAGCCAAACCGAGGGATGTAGTCATTGAAAAGACGCTCAGCTGCCGTACGGCCAGACTTATTTTTTGTTGGATAAGCTTGAGCAAATCTAGTGAAGTGATCTACAACCACTAGTATATTCTCATACCCACCACGGCTTGACTCTAAGTGCAGGTAGTCAATGCAAACAAGTTCTAGAGGTGAACTGGATGTTATTCTTCCCATGGGTGCTCTGACATGGGTTACTGGTTTCTTTTGCTTGATGCAGGGACACTTCTTTGTGACATACTCCTCTACTTCCTTTTTCATAAATGGCCAGTAGAATCTTTGTCTCATCAGATGAAGTACCCGTTCTGTGCCCACATGCCCCATCTTGTCATGCAAGTACTCCAAAGAAAGTTGTTTATACTGAGCTGGGAGAACAAGTTTGAGCTGTTTTCCTATAGAGACATCCATCCTCTAGAATTAGCTTGCTCCATTCATGCAAGAGTTTCTTGGCAGCTCCAGTCACTGTTTTTTTTAGACTCTCATCTGGTGCCTTGACATCCTCTTTCATCTTCAATATCTTGGAGATTACTAGATCCTCCCTTTGAGCTTTGGAGAGTTCGTCTTTACTTATCCTTGGCAACAATGCATTGTGGGATGGTGGATCAGTTTCCATGGTGGACATACTGAGCGCTGCAATCCAAGCCACATGTTTCCTTGTGGCAGCATGAGCTCCATCCCAGACTGCTTGCACCACGTCAGATGACAAGTGCTCTGTGCACTCAGTGGCATACTTTTCCATGTCAAGGGGGATACGTGACAGTGTATCAGCGTCAATATTTACTTTACCAGGCCGGTATTTAACATCAAAGCGGTAGTCAGACAATTCTCCCACCCAGCGATGGCCAAACCCATTTAACTTTGCTGTGCTCATGATATAGGTCAGGGAATTGTTGTCTGTGTAAATGGTGTGGAGCGTAGAACAGGTAATCTCTGAATTTTTCTAACACTGCCCATTTAAGTGCAAGAAACTCAAGTTTACCACTATGTAGGCAGTAATTTTTTTCGGCTGGAGAGAGTGTCCGGGAGCCATACGCAATGACCCTCAACTTTCCATACTGATGCTGGTAGAGGATAGCTCCTAGGCCCCTTTCTAATGCATCAGTGTGCAGCGTTAATGGTAAATTAAAGTCTGGGTAGGCTAGAATTGGTGGTTTTGTCAAGATGTCAATTAATACTTCAAGCATTTTCTGGTGCTCTCTTGTCCATTCCACAGGGGTTCGGGAGGGCATTTGTGGGCCCTTGGTCTTTCTTCGACTAGGCTGAACTGGTGCCACCCAGGCTTTGCCTGGAGAAGCTCATAGATAGGCTTGGCCACACATGAAAAACTTTGAATAAATGAGCGATAGTAGCTTAGGAAGCCGAGAAGCCTCCTTACCTCACCAATGGTCTGTGGAGTATGATCTTTGAGTGACAGAACTGCTTCAAGATCTTTGGGATCAATTCGCACACCTTCAGCAGACACAAGACGACCCACATATCTGACTTCACTACGGAAGAGCTCACATTTTTCAGGCCCAAGTTTGACCCCATGACATTGGAGGGCTTGGAGAACCTTGCAAATCACTTCCACATGTTCATCAAAAGACTTGGCATAACATAGAACGTCATCAAGGTATGTTATGCAACATTCATCCCTGAGGGAATCCAGCATTTCCATTGGGCATTGGACAGGCCAAATGGAATTCTTACCCATTCATAAAGCCCCCAAGGTGTTATAAAAGCTGTCATGTACCTGGAACCTTCGGCTATGAAGCCCTGATGGTAAGCTTTTCCTTGGTCAAGAATACTGAACCATGCATAACCCCCCAGTGTATCAAGCAAGTCTTGGATTCTCGGCAGAGGGTGCCTATCTGGTACAGTCTTTTTATTGAGGAGACGATAATCTATACACAGGCAGAGCGAACCATCCTTCTTTCGGACGCAGACTACTGGTGCAGAATAAGGGGACTTGGACTTCACAATCCACCCTTTTGCAAAGGGGATCTTGAATATAGTCCTTGACTTCTTGGAACAAAGGCTTAGGTACCCAAGAGTATGACCGCTGCACTGGTATGTCATCTTTGAGATTAATTGACATTTGCAAGCTTGGGATGCAACCAAGGTCGCTCTTACCATGAGAAAAGGCCATAGACTCTTCATACAGCATCTTTCTCACTACCTCCTGCTGTTTCCCACTCAAATGGCTGAGGTTGACAGGTGGGTGCCACAGTGTCAAGGTTTCTTGAGTAACTAAAGTAGTCACACCCTGGGCCCTTACACCAGACTTTGTGTCTTCTGGTTGCTCTGCCTCCAGTACTTTTTCAATTGGCTGAATATAACCAAGAATTGTATTACTAGGCAATGTTACTTCACATGTGGAGTTGTTTCCGATTGGGACAGAAACATAAGGGCTTTGCTGGTTCTGGACTTCTAGGAGCCCCTCCCCTATTTCCAGCTTTTCCAAATATACATTGTTTTGTTCTGGTTCAAACAGTGCGACTGGGGCAGGTTGATCCATGGTAGGTGGTATTTTACACTTTACCCATGTTACTCGGCCTGCTGGAATGACAATGCCTCTCTCAGGAGTTTGGACAAAGTTTACAACCGTTTGAGCTTTCTCATTTGACACAGAGGTGGCTCCAGATAGCAGGGAGACTAGAGTCGGTACAAGGCCCTCGGGTTTCCCCTGAATTAATTCTTCCACCCAAGCAGTGGTCTTTCAATTGGCAGATGACTTATTAAGAAGGGAACATTGATAGAGAGATTAGGGTCATCGTTTCCTTGTAAATTAACAGTGATAACAGCCCATCCATCAAATGGAATGAGATCCCCATTTACAGCATACACTTCCAACTTCTCTGTAGTTCCCATTAGTTCAGAAAGAGGTCTTATGTCCACAGTCGGTAAATATTTATCTTTCCAAGCATGATCAATGATACTGACTTGAGCTCCAGTGTCAAGCAGAGCACTTACTGCAAGACCGTTGAGGTTACACTGAGTCAAAGCCTTCCTTCCTATTAGGTTGACAATAGCCTCATTCTTTGTCCTAGGGGCAGAGAGAATGGAAGTTTGATAATGTTCTTTCTTGTCATTGGAAGTTTTGAATGTCGTACAATGAAATGTTTTTGAGTTTTTGCTTTTCACAGGACCAGATTTAACCTCTGGATTTTGGACCTAATGCAGGTTGCGTTTCTGGAGGCATCCCATAGCCAGGTGCCCCTCTTTACCACACTGAAAGCAGTGAGTACAGTTTTGCAGACCAGTTTCAACACACTTTAAGCAACCACAGTGTTTTGTCCCTTTCTGTAGAGGTGGCCAGCTCACACCACGCTGACAGGTATACCCAAGCTGTGCTTGTTGTGATGAATTTCTCATGGAATCTACCATACTGGTAAGTGCATCAATTCGAGCTGTTAGTTGTTTGATTGGATCATTTTTGTTTTCTTGCTCATGGGTTTCTTTCACATCTCCCATAGGATCACTTTTAAGCTTGGTACAACTTGGAATGTTTGGCTTAGTATGAGTTACAGGACCCAGCCTTTGGACCCTCTCTTTCTCATCGCTGGTGATTTTTGTTACATTTCTCAGTATTTCCTCATCTGTGATGTTGTGGTTAGAGAGTAGGGGTTTTAACTCACTACGAATGCCTTTATATTTGTGTCATAGGCCCTGATAAACGGTGTGAAGGAAAACATCCTGAATAGTTGTCGAGCTGTATCTCACTTCAGAGTCCGCCTGTTTTGCAGGCCTATTACTCGATACAGGAACTGCTGAGGCGTTTCATTTTGTTTTGCACACATTAATTCCTGGAATAACTCTGTGCTATTTTCTTCTCCTAGTTGTGACCTAAGAAACCCTTTGAGTTCCTCAACTGTCATGTCTTCCTTATTCATCAACATGTCCTTGAAACTGCTTGCTTTTATTATCTGTAGAGTCCCCCTGACTAATTCAGTATCACTAAAATTTTCTTTGATTCCATCTTCAATTTGCCTGCATACACTAGTGTATGTGATGTCAGATGTGTAGTCGCCAATTTGTCCTCCTTGTATTTTAAACTTGCGATGCTGCAGATAGGAGAGGTCCCTTAGGGAGACTACCTTCTCTGACGGCAACTGCATGGACCATTCAGGATGGTTGCTAAACTGTGTGTTATTATGGTTGTGCATTTGTTGTGATACTGTTGTCAAGGGTTGTGTCAATGTGCTGCAAGATAATGATGGGTTATATTCTGATTAGTATCTGGGTTTACATTTACTACATTAACCTCTTTGTCAGCTATAGCTGCAGATGATGTTGCATGAACAGTGTCTGTAGTAAAGATATGATCAGTAGTAATGGATGTATGTGCTGTGCTTGAAGTTTGTACACCAACATTACTCTTGTTATGTTGATGCACAGGTGCAGCCATAGTACGAACATGTTCAACAGAGTCAACAATGTCTACCAAATTCAACAGTTTAGCCATACCTCTGTCCTCTGATTCTAATAAATTCTAATTCTAATGAAGGCATTAATGTATTCAAAACAGCCCTCTTGGTCTCCAGCATCTAGTTCTGAAATGTCCCTGTCCGGTAATGGACATATGCTCTGGGTGATCTGAAACAGTTCATCAGCGGAAAAGGCGAGAAGTTTCTTTCTGATGTCCCACACCAGACTCTTCTGTACTTTATCCGACATAACGACCCTTCTCACGATCCCTCACATCACTGTCACCAGCCAGCCAGGCCACTCCCTTCACAAACAATTTTTCTTGAATACAGCCACTGCATTCATACTTTGTTGGTCCCGAAGATCATAATTTTGCGAACCAGCGTTCTGCAATCAATCAAGCGCCGATCCTAGGACGAGCCCCCAAGAATCTGTTACAGACCCCATTCAGGAGGCCAGTAAGCAGATTTTACCTGTTAAAACAGGAAATAAGGAGAATGGGTGTGTACTTCACATAATCCTCAATGGTTATGATGTAAAACAAAAACAGTTTCTTTGCTCCACCCATGATCTCCCACAATCCTTCAGGATCATAATTCCATGTCAAAATAAGAGTCCCATGCACTCACAACAGAGAGTTGCATTCTCATAGTAAATTATTACAAAATAGGAGTCCTATGCTCTCACAACAGAGAGTTGGATTTTCATAGAAATTTTTTACAAGCACCATATAAAACAAATACAATTAAAGGGCCATAATACCCAAATATTTAAACACTTGAAACTGATGCAGTATTACTGTAAAAAGCTGACTAGAAAATATCACCTGAGCATCTCTATGTAAAAAAGAAATATATTTTGCCTCAAAAGTTCCTCTGTAGCCACATCCCATTGTAAAGGATTTCTAAGCAGCATATTAGTATGTCTGTCCTGGGACAGCTGAAAGGATGAGCCTCGTGCACTCTCATCTTATTTCACCAATCAGGTAAAGGAAGTTTACTATGAAATCTCATGAGAGTTAAGTCAAATCTCATGAGCTCACAGTAAAAAAATTCATGACCTCAGCACTGCTGATGCTGATTGGCTGCTGTTCATTTCTTCATTTTTTTTTACTTTTTTACCTGCAGCTGGGAGCAGCTGAGTATAGCTTTTTACACAGAACTCACTCTGCTGAGCTGAGGAGATTTTGAGGTAAAATATCTTCCTTTTTTACATAGAGATGCTCAGGTGATATTTTCCTGTCAGCTTTTTACCGTTATACTGCATCAGTTTCAAGTTATTTAGCATATGAGTATTATGTCCCTTTAAACAAACATCTTTCAATATGAAACATGAAAATTGCATAAAACAATATACAATTGTGCACATATATTTTATGTGTCACACTAGCTTAGGTTTTATTTTTATTTCACAGTTAAGTTTGTATTTATTTTAACTAGGTAGACTAGTTAGTAAATAGTTAACTATTTACTAACTACCTAGTTAAAATAAATACAAACTTACCTGTGAAATAAAACCTAATCAGTCAATAGGAATTAGGGCTGCTAAAATCCTATTGGCTATTCAAAACAGCCAATAGGATTTAAGCAGCTCTCATTCTATTGGCTAATTCAAATTAGCCAATAGAATGAGAGCTGCTTAAATCCTATTGGCTGATTTTAATAGCCAATAGGATTTAAGCAGCCCTAATTCCTATTGGCTGATTCAAAATTGGAATAGCCAATAGGAATGCAAGGGATGCCATCTTGAATCGCATCCCTTGCATTGAAGATTCAGTGAACGGCGGAGACCGTATGAAGAGGATGCTCTGTGCCGGTTGTCTTCAGGATGGACCCACTCAGCGCCGACTGGATGAAGATGCAAGAGGCCGCCTGGATGAAGACTTCTTGCCGCATGGATTAGGACTTTGTCAACTGGATGGATCCTTCAAGCGGGACTTCAACAACTGTAAGTGGATCGTCAGGGGTTAGTGTTGGTGTTTTTTAAGGGTTTTTTGGGTGTTTTTTTTTTTTTTAGTGTAGGGTCTGGTAAAATAGCTAAATACCCTTTTTAAGGCAATGCCCATACAAATGCCCTTTCAGGGCAATGGTTAGCTTAGGTTATTTTAGATAGTTTTTTTATTTGTGGGGGTTGATTGGGTGTTGGGTTTTACTGTTGGGGGGTGTTTGTATTTTTTTTTACAGGTAAAAGAGCTGATATCTTTGGGGCAATGCCCCACAAAAGGACTTTTTAAGGGCCATTGGTAGTTTATTGTAGGCTAAGTTTTTTTTTATTTTCGGTGGGCTTTTTTATTTTGATAGGGCTATTAAATTAGGTCTAATTCTTTTTTTTTTTTTTGATAATTTGTTATTTTTCGTAATTTAGTGTTATTGTTTTTTGTAATTTAGTTAGTTTTTATTTTTTGTAAGTAGATACTTCGTGTAATTTTTAGAGTAGTGTTAGGTTTTTTATTGGTAGTTTAGTTTTATTTAATTGGTAGTTAGTTTAATTTTAGTTAATAATTATAATACTTAAATAATAATACTTAAATTGTTTTTTTTTTTAAATTTGACAGGTAAGTTTTAATTTAATGTAAGCTAGGGAAATTGTAATTTTAATACAAAGTTAGGTGGTCATTAAGTTTAGGGGTTACTAGTTTAAATTAGTTTATGTCATTGTGGGGGGCTTTCAGTTTAGTGGTTAATAGTTTATTTTAGTATATTTCGTTGTGGGGGGCTTGCGGTTTAGGGGTTAATAGGTTTATTATAGCGGCGGTGTGGGCGGATGGCAGATTAGGGGTTAGTAATATTTAAATAGTGTTTTTTATGTGGGAGGAAGGCGGTTTAGGGGTTAATGACTTTAGTATAGTGGTGACGATGTCGGGGAGCACCGGAATAGGGGTTAATACAAAATTTTAGTGGCGGCAATGTCGGGAGCGGCAGATTAGGGGTTAATAAATTTATTATAGTGTTTTTTTTATGTGGGGGGGCCTTGGTTTATGGGTTAATAGGTAGTTTATAGGTGTTTAGTGCACTTTGTAGCAGTTTAGTTATGAGTTTTATGTTACAGATTTGTAGTGTAAAACTACTGACTTTAGATGGTGGTACATATCTTGCTGTTTTAGGCTGTAACGCTCACTTTTTAGCCTCACCGCAAAACTCGTAATAACGGCGCTATGGGAATCCCATGAAAAAACAAGGAACATGACAACCCCAGACGATTGTTTCAGCCTCCTATGGGCCTCGTCAGTGAGGTGCAGCCATATTCCTCTAAGTACACTGGCCAAGGAGTCCACGTCTGGTTTCCCCTACCACCCACAAGGAGACCTCCCCAGAGTCATAAAAATTTCCATAGGGAGACCTCCCCAGAGTCATATAAATTTGCATATGAACACAGAAGGGTTCTACCAGGAATGAACAATAACTCATCAGCTAGTTCTATGGTGATTTCATTTTTATTAAATATATATAAAATATTTCTATATATTTCTGTATATATCTATACATATATATTATCATATATATATATATATATATATATATATATATATACAAAAAAGGGGGACAGTCTGCGCTTAGGAATATTGCACTTAGGACCTCTGACGAAGCAACCAATAGTGTTGCGAAACGCGTAAGGCTCCGCCCCCCACCACACGTAGCACCCGCTTCTCCTTTACGCTGATACACTCTAGCTCTCCGTATCACACACCTGGTTGTGTGATCGGGGGTAAGCTGGTATCAAGCTGTGAGAGGGTTTGCAATTGTATTTATATACTTATATACTTTTACACACAGCAGCGATATAACGGTTGGAAGACAGATCTCACTGTTAGACTGTTGCCACACCTGTTAGAGCTGCATTTTATTAGCCACTGAATGTGTGTGGCTTTTTATTTCATGTCATGTTTGTCTATACTTGTTTATTACGGCACTAATAAATATTCTGTTTAAATACATATATTTGCACTCCCCTTATTCTGCCTGGCCTCTGAGTTTTGTAGTGGAATCAGTTCCACTCATTTGTCCTGACACTTCAGAGACTATTTCGACACAGCCCAGGAGTACAGGGAGATTCAGTGGAAACCAGAAAAGGATTTTTCAAGGAGACAATAACCAGAAAAGGATTTTTCAAGGAGACAACAGCTATAACATAGGCCCTATTGATACCTCATACCAATTGAGGTTGAATCAAGTGAGTGGTTTAATTGCATCTATATCTTTCTAAGCATCTGTACCTACAGGCTTCACTAGGGGTGCCTTCTTGTGCGCTTCTTCACCTCTTCTTTTTCATATATATATATATATATATATATATAACTACTTGTTTTTGTTGATGCTGCTTAATGTGCTCCATGGATCTTTTTTACTAGTTGTTCAATAAAGACTTTATCATTTTTACGGCTGACAGCATTCTGCATTCTTCTTGCTGATTTTATATATATATATATATATATATATATATATATATATATATATATATATATATATATATATATATATGTGTGTGTGTATAAATATATATTTTACCACAAAAAAATTATATACAGGTAGCCTTCAGTTTACGCCGGGGTTAGGTTCCAGAAGGAATGGTTGTAAATCGAAACCGTTGTAAATTGAAACCCAGTTTAAAATGTAAGTAAATGGGAAGTGAGGGAGCTAGGTTCCAGGCCCCTCTCAAAATTGTCATAACACCTAATACATTATTTTTAAAGCTTTGAAATGAAGACTTTAAATGCTAGACAACATTATAAACCTAATAAAATAATCACACAACACAAAATATATAATTAAACTAAGTTAAATGAACAAAAACATTTGCTAAACAGCATTATAAACCTAATAAAATAATCACACAACACAGACTTCACTTGCATTTTTCTGCAAACAGTTCTTTCTATGCATTCCAATCTGGACTGAGTTATAGAAAGGAAGATCTTGTTCCTTTGAAATCTGCTCGATAGCTCAGGTCTGGTTAAACTGATTAATTTCAGCTTGTTTGGCTTTGCTGCAACACAAGCGGACAGCTCCACCTATTTTAATAAATGCACTGCTTCTCAATGCTTTTCAATAGCAGTCACATGACTGGAAAAAAGGTTGTTATTCTGAAACGGTGTAAATTGAACCGTTGTAATACGAGGGCCACCTGTATATATATATATACAGTATATTTATGAATAAATAGAACACATTCATCTATGTAAAGAATGTTGCAATATGAAATATTCATGTTTTCATGTTGGGTTAGCGCACTTGAGAACATGGGATCGTGTTTGTGCACCACTTTTTTTGCTCCATTGACTTCTATGGGGAAATACGTTATCACGCGTGCAATATTCTAAGTTCGACTTTTTGCGTGTCGGGTAAGCTCACAAGTGAAAACAGTTTACTTTCAACTCATAATAGGAGCGCAACCTGATGCAGTTAATGCTCGTGCGGGAGTGTTAAATATGCTCCTCTTGTAATCTGGCCCACATTGTACATCAAATTTAAATGGAAATTCTAAAGCAAAAATTACATGGGATTTTTTAATCATTGACCAAAGTTAACTAGCTATAACTAATGTCCTGCTTTAGAGCCAAAATCATTAAAGCTCTTATATATTTATTATTATTATTATTATTTATTTATAAAGCGCCAACAGATTCTGCAGCGCTGTCCATGGGTAACAAAGATAAAAGGACAGTACAATATGAGACACCAGACAAAATGTAACAAACAAATACAGGGGGAATTGGGAGCCCTGTTCCCGTGAGAATTTACAATCTAAATTATATAATAATATATTAATATACTCTGGAGGTTAAGTTGCAGATAGCTGCCAAAACGCAATACTTGTATCTACCAAATTAGACTTTATCTATGTATTTAATCTTTCTGTAAGGGTCTAAATTATAATCAGTAATGCACTAATTGCTTGCTTTAACAACTTTTGCATTAGAATATCTCTTCTTTTTACAGCGAGGAACTCGCCAGGGCTGCCCCATCTCCCCTTTACTTTTTAACTTATCATTGGAACCTCTATAGCTATCCATTTAAGGAATAAGATTGAGGGAATTAATATAGAAAAAGAAAAAAATTAGCTATTTATTTACGCCGACGACTTGATGATTTTTATGTAAAATCTTCAAAAGAGCTTATCATTAGTTTTTGAGGTCTTAGGAAATGTTCAATCTTTCACAGGTTTCAGTATAAATAAGACTAAGACCGATATTTTGTGACTTAGCAAAGACAATAATTACCCACAAACTCCATTCAAAGATTCTTAAGAGGCATTTTCGTATCTAGGCATGAAGTTTTCATTGGAATAAAAAAATTGTTATAAATTAAATATTCTACCATTGATTCACTCACTAAAGGAGGACACTAAGAGATTGATGAACTTACCCTTATCGCTGTCGGGTAGAATACACATAATCAAAATGGTTATCCTCCCAAAAATTGTATATACATTTCAAGCCCACCCACTCTTATTTGTAAAAAAAAGATATTTCTACAATCAATAAGTATATTAGACAATTTATATGGAAAAAACAGAGATCGAGAATAGCCACCAATAGGTTGTTTGCTGGAAAAAATGGGTGTGAAATGGCATTACCAGATTTTGAAAAATATAATATAGCAATAAATGCTAAATATGTGTTTGACAGGTTTCTATATTTAGGCCATTTCTCATTTCTCAAAGTAGAAAAATCCCTTGTGGCACCCTTCTCATTAAGAGCTCTTGCTCATATTCCAGTAAATAGGTTACCTAAAGAAATCAGGCATTTTGTGGTTATAGAACAACCTATACGGACTTGTTAGAAATGCTGTTTAAAAATGGGTATTAACTATATGACATCCTCATCTTTAACTATTAGAGGGAACCCTGATTTTATTGAGGGATATGATTCACTAAGATTTGAGAAATGGGCACACTCAGGGCTAAGTTATATTGTGCAGTTAAGTGACATTTACCTAGACTACAAGTTTTGCGTTCGTGTTTTAACGCTGAAAAATAGTAATTTCTGCGTTAAAACAGCACAGCAGCCATTACAAGTCTTGTCGGTATAGCTGTACTGCAAGCCTATTACCCTGTAACGCAACGTCAGTCCCGCACATGTAAAAATGACGTTTTTTCATGGGACTTCCATAGCGCTGCCATTACGAGTTGTGCGGTGAGGCATAAAAGCTTGCGTTCTAGCCTATACCGACAAGATCCGTTTCGCAATCTGAAAGCAGTAGTTATGAGTTTTATGCTACAAAACTGTTACATAAAACTCAAAACTAAAGTGTTACAAAGTACACTAAACACCCATAAACTACCTATTAACTCCTAAACCGAGGCCCTCCTGCATTGCAAATACTATTTTAAAGTTATTAACTTCTAATCTGCCGCTCCCGACATCGCCGCCAATATTAAAAATTATTAACCCCTATTCCGCCGCTCCCCGACATCGACACCACTATAATAAACATATTAACCCCTAAACTGCGACCCTCCTGCATCGCTAACACTATTTAAATATTATTAACCCCTAATCTGCCATCCACCCACATTGCCCCCACTATACTAAAGTTAATAACCCCTAATTCCGCGGCCAATATAATAAACCTATTAACCCCTATACCGAAATCCCCCACAATGAAATATACTAAATAAATCTATTAACCCCTAAACCGAAAGCCCCCACATTGCAATAAACTAATTTAAACTAGTTACCCCTAAACCTAATGCCCCCCTAAATTTATATTAAATTTACAATTTCCCTATCTTAAATTAAATTAAAACTTACCTGTCAAATTAAAAAAATAAAAAAGTATTACACCTACTCTAATAGCCCTATAAAAATAAAAAGCCCCCCCAAAATAAAAAAAACCTAGCCTACAATAAACTACCAATAGCCCTTAAAAGGGCCTTTTGTAGGGCATTGTCCTAAGTTAAAAAGCTCTTTTACCTGTAAAAAAAAAATACAAAGACCCTCCCAACAGTAAAACCCACTACCCAACCAAACCCCCAAAATATAAAAACCTAACTGTAACAAAAACATAAACTACCCATTGCCCTGAAGGGTATTTAGCTCTTTTACGAATAGCCCAAACCCAAAACTTAAAAAAAAAAAAAAAAAAAAAAAAAAAACCTTAAAAAATCCTAACACTAACCCTGACGATCCATTTAAAGTTGCTGAAGTCCCGCTTGAAGGATCTTCATCCCGGCGGCTACATCTTCAGCAGGATGGCTCCATCTTCATCCAGGCGGCATCTTCTGTCTTCATTCCATCTACGTCTTCTATCTTCATACCAGCGGCGCGGAGCAAGTCCATCCTGAAGACATCCGGCGTGGAGCATCCTCTTCATACGGTCACCGTCGTATACTGAATCTTCAATGCAAAGTATGCTATTCAAAATGGCATCCCTTGCATTCCAATTGGCTGATTTGATTTTGGAAATTCAAATCAGCCAATAGGATGAGAGGTACTGAAATCCTATTGGCTGTTCAAATCAGCCAATAGGATGAGAGCTACTGTAATTCTATTGGCTATTCAAATCAGTTTGTATTTATTTTAACTAGGTAGACTAGTTTGTAAATAGTTATTTACTATCTACTAACGGCTAGATTACGAGTTTTTGTCGGTAAGGCAGTGCAGTGCTAACGAGCCTTTTTTTCTTACCGCTCACTTAAGACAACGCTGGTATTACGAGTTCTCTGCAAGCCGACGTTAGCCTTAGAAAAGTGAGCGTTGAGCAAAATTTAGCTCCACATCTCACTGTAATACCAGAGCTGCTTACGGTAGCGGTAAGCTGGCAAAACATGCTTGTGCACGATTTCCCCATAGGAAACAATGGGGCTGAGCTGGCTGAAGAAAACCTAACACCTGCAAAAAAGCAGCATTCAGCTTCTAACACAGCCCCATTGTTTCCTATGGGGAAATACTTTTTATGTCTGCACCTAACACCCTAACATGAACCTCGAGTCTAAACACCCCTAATCTTCCCTAACATGAACCTCGAGTCTAAACACCCCTAATCTTACACTTATTAACCCCTAATCTACCACCCACGACATCGTCGCCACCTACATTATATTATTAACCCCTAATCTGCTGCTCCGGACAACGCCGCCACCTACATTATCCCTATGAACCCCTAATCTACTGCCCCCAACATCGCTGAAACCTACATTATATTTATTAACCCCTAATCTGCCACCACCAACGTCGCCGCCACTATAATACATTTATTAACCCCTAAACCTAAGTCTAACACCCCCCCTAACTTAAATATAATTTAAATACATCTAAATAAATTTACTATAATTAATTAAATTATTCCTATTTAAAACTAAATACTTACCTATAAAATAAACCCTAAGCTAGCTACAATATAACTAATAGTTACATTGTAGCTAGCTTGGATTTATATTTATTTGACAGGCAACTTTGTATTTATTTTAACTAGATACAATAGTTATTAAATAGTTATTAACTATTTAATAACTTCCTAGTTAAAATAAGTACAAATTTACCTGTAAAATAAATCCTAACCTAAATTACAATTACACCTAACACTACACTATCATTAAATTAATTAAATAAATTACCTACAATTAACTACAATTAAATACAATAAAATAAAATAAACTAAAGTACAAAAAAAACCAAACACTAAATTACAGAAAATAAAAAAGAATTACAATGTTTTTAAACTAATTACACCTAATCTAATCCCCCTAATAAAATAAAAAAGCCCCCCAAAATAATAAAATTCTCTACCCTATACTAAATTACAAATAGCCCTTAAAAGGGCCTTTTGTGGGTCATTGCCCCAAAGTAATCAGCTCTTTTACCTGTAAAAAAAATACAATACCCCCCCAACATTAAAACCCACCACCTACACAACCAACCCTACTCTAAAACCCACCCAATCCACCCTTAAAAAACCTAACACTAACCCACTGAAGATCACCTACCTTGAGCCATCTTCACCCAGCTGGGCACAAGTGGACGTCCAGAGGGGTAGAAGTCTTCATCCGATCCGGCCAGAAGAGGACATCCAGACCGGCAGAAGTCTTCATCCAGGCGGCATCTTCTATCTTCTTCCATCCGGAGTGGAGCGGGTCCATCTTGAAGACATCCGATGTGGAGCATCCTCTTCCATCCGACGGTTGACTGAAGAATGAAGGTTCCTTTAAGTGACGTCATCCAAGATGGCGTCCCTTCAATTCCGATTCGCTGATAGAATCCTATCAGCCAATCGGAATTAAGGTAGGAAAAATCCTATTGGCTGATGCAATCAGCCAATAGAATTGAGCTCACATTCTATTGGCTGATTGGAACAGCCAATAGAATGCAAGTTCAATCCTATTGGCTGATTGGATCAGCCAATAGGATTGAACTTCAATCCTATTGGCTGATTGGATCAGCCAATAGGATTTTTCCTACCTTAATTCGGATTTGCTGATAGGATTCTATCAGCCAATCGGAATTGAAGGGACGCCATCTTGGATGACGTCACTTAAAGGAACCTTCATTCTTCAGTCACCGTCGGATGGAAGAGGATGCTCCACGTCGGATGTCTTCAAGATGGACCCGCTTCTCTCCGGATGGAAGAAGATAGAAGATGCCACCTGGATGAAGACTTCTGCCAGTCTGGATGTCCTCTTCTGGCCGGATCGGATGAAGACTTCTGCCCCTCTGGACATCCACTTGTGCCCGGCTGGGTGAAGATGGCTCAAGGTAGGGTGATCTTCAGGGGGTTAGTGTTAGGTTTTTTAATGGGGGGATTGGGTGGGTTTTATAGTAGGGTTGGTTGTGTGGGTGGTGGGTTTTAATGTTGGGGGGGTGATTTGTAATTTTTTTTACAGGTAAAAGAGCTGATTACTTTGGGGCAATGCCCAGCAAAAGGCGCTTTTAAGGGCTATTTGTAATTTAGTATAGGGTAGGGAATTTTATTATTTTGGGGGGCTTATTTATTTTATTAGGGGGATTAGATTAGGTGTAATTAGTTTAAAAAAATTGTAATTCTTTTTTTATTTTCTGTAATTTAGTGTTTTTTTGTACTTTAGTTTATTTAATTTAATTGTATTTAATTGTAGGTAATTATAGGTAATTTATTTAATTAATTTAATGATAGTGTAGTGTTAGGTGTAATTGTAATTTAGGTTAGGATTTATTTTACAGGTAAATTTGTACTTATTTTAACTAGGAAGTTATTAAATAGTTAATAACTATTTAATAATTATTGTACCTAGTTATTGTGCCTGTCAAATAAATATAAATCCTAAGCTAGCTACAATGTAACTATTAGTTATATTGTAGCTATCTTAGGGTTTATTTTACAGGTAAGTATTTAGTTTTAAATAGGAATAATGTAATTATAGAAAATTGAATTAGATGTATTTAAATTATATTTAAGTTAGGGGGGTTATACTTAGGGTTATACTTAGGTTTAGGGGTTAATAAATTTAATATAGTAGCGGCGACATTGGGGGCGGCAGATTTAGGGGTTAATAAATGTAGGTAGGTGTCGGCGATGTTAGGGACGGCAGATTAGGGGTTAATAAAATTTAACTAGTGTTTGCGAGGCGGGAGTGCGGCGGTTTAGGGGTTAATAAATTTATTACAGTGGCGGTGATGTCCGGTCGACAGATTAGGGGTTAAATAATTTTATTATAGTGTTTGCGATGTGGGGGGGGCCTCGGTTTAGGGATTAATAGGTAGTTTATGGTTGCTAGTGTACATTTTAGCACTTAAGTTAAGAGCTTTATGTTCCAGCGTTAGCCCATAAAACTCTTAACTACTGACTTTTACATGCGGTAGGAGTCTTGGCGGTAGAGGCTGTACCGCTCACTTCTTCCAGCGATCGTAATACCGGCGTTAGGAAAATCCCATTAAAAAGATAGGATACGCAATTGACGTAAGCAGATTTGCGGTAAGCTAAAATCACGGAAAAAAAGTGAGCGGTAGATCCTCTCCTGCCAGACTTGTAATTCCAGCGGGCGTTAAAAAGCAGCAATGGGACCCCTCAATGCTGCTTTTTAAGGCTAACGCAAGACTCGTAATCTAGCCTTTAGTACCTAGTAAAAAAATAAATACAAACTTACCTGTGAAATAAAAGCTATGCTTCCTTACATTAAAAACTAACATGACAAAAAATAAAAACCACTAAAATTAAAAAAAATAACAAACGAAATTAATCAAAACAATAAAAATTATTCCTATTCTAATACCCTGTTTAAAAAAACAAATAAATAAATAAAAAAGCCTAATCTATAATAAACTACCAAGGGCCCTTAAAAATGCCTTTTGTGGGCCCTTAAAAGGGCCTTTTGTAGGGCATTGCCCTAACGTTAACAGCTCTTAATCTACAAAACAAAACAAACACCCCCTAACAGTATACATACCCCCAGCCCCCTAAAGCCACAAAATAAAAATAAAGTAAAACCTAATCTACTATTGCCCTTAAAGGGGCATTTGTATGGGCATTGCCTTTAAATAGGCATTCAGCTCTTGTTCCTGCCCTTAAAAGGGCATTCAGCTCTTTTATGAAATGCCCAACCCCTAATCTAAAAATAAAAACCCACACCAAAATAAAATAAAAACATTACATAAAATAAAAAACAAATTCTCAAAAATAATAAAAATGATTCCTATTCTAATACCTATTTTTTTTTAAAAAAACACCCCCACATAAAAAACCTAATCTAGAATAAACTACCAATAGCCCTTAAAAGGGCCTTTTGTAGGGCATTGCCCTAAGTTAAAAAGCTCTTTTACCTGAAAAAAAAAATACAAATAACCACTAACATTACAAACCCCCACCCCCCAAACCCACAAAATAAAAAAACTATCTAAAAAAAACTTAAGCTATCCATTGCCCTGAAAAGGGCATTTGTATGGGCATTGCCCTTAAAATGGCATTTAGCTCTTTTACGAATAGCCCAAAACCTAAACTAAAATAAATACAACGATCCATTTACAGTTGGTGAAGTCCCGCTTGAAGGAACTTCATCCCGGCTTCATCCCGGTTTTTTTATGGGGTGTTTTTATTTTTTTTAAACAGGGTATTAGAATAGGAATAATTTGTATTGTTTTGGATCATTTTTATTAGTTATATTGTAGCTAGCTTAGGTTTTATTTCACAGGTAAGTATGTATTTAGTTTTAAATAGGTATTATTTAGTTAAAGGGACACTGTACCCAAAAAATTTCTTTCGTGATTCAGATTGAGCATGAAATTTTAAGCAACTTTCTAATTTACTCCTATTATCAAATTTTCTTCATTCTTTTGGTATCTTTATTTGAAATGCAAGAATGTAAGTTTAGATGCCGGCCCATTTTTGGTGAACAACCTGGGTTGTCCTTGCTGATTGGTGGATAAATTCATCCACCAATAAAAAAGTGCTGTCCAGAGTACTGAAACCAAAAAAAAGCTTAGATGCCTTCTTTTTCAAATAATGATAGCAAGAGAACGAAGAAAAATTGATAATAGGAGTAAATTAGAAAGTTGCTTAAAATTGCATGCTCTATCTGAATTACAAAAGAAAACATTTGGGTTCAGTGTCTCTTTAATAGCTGTAACTTTAATTTAGCTCTATTTTAATTATGTTAAAGTTAGGGGGTGTTAGAGTTACGTTAGGGTTAGGTTTAGGGGTTAATAGTTTAATTTAGGTTGTTGCGATGTGGAGGGCTGGCGGTTTAGGGGTTAATAGGTTTATTTAGTGGTAGTGATGTGGGAGGCCAGAGATTTAGGGGTTAATAACTTTATTTAGTGGTGGCGATGTCGGGGAGTGGCAGAATAGTGGTTAATATCTTTATTATAGTGTGGGCGATGTTGGGGTGTAGGGGAATAGGGGTTAATAACTTTAGTATAATGGCGGCAATATCCGAAGCGGCAGATTAGGGGTTAATAGCTTTATTTTGGTGGCAGCGATATCCGGAGCGGCAGATTAGGGGTGTTTAGACGTGTGGTTTATGTTAGGGTGTTAGGTTTAAACGTTACTTTTTCCCCCATAGACATCAATGGGGTTGCGTTACGGAGCTTTTCATTCCGCGATCGCAGGGTTTTTTCCTGACACCTTCTCCCCATTGATGTTTATGGGGAAAGCGTGCACGAGCACGTCAAAACAGCGCTTGAATTGTGTACGGTATAGAGCTTAAAACCACCATATCGCACGAACAAGCCGGCTGTTTTAAAACTTGTAATGGCTGCGCTATAGAGGGTTATATAACGCAACTTTTGTTGCGTTCGTTAAATTCCCTATAGCGCGCATAACTTGTAATCTACCTGATAGAAAATAATATTATAAAATCCTTTGATGAATGTAAAAATGAGTTTGGGATATTTGTTTCATATTTACAACTTTGACACTATGTTGAACAGTTAATGAAATATAGATTAGGATAACCTAGACATAAAACATATTCTTCTATTATTTCAACAAGGGAATCTCTCTATCTTTACTGTATATACTGCTTTACTAAAAATACAAGGAGATAAGATACAAAAAGCTAAAATGGGGTGTGGACATATCTAATCAAAAAGAGAACTTACTTCTGCAGAGTTCCGTTATAAGAACAGCCAAAGCTATGAAAGGGGAATTTTTATAAAGAACCACAGATTAAGATACTATATCAGACTCATATTACACCAAGATTTTTTTCACAGGGGTTAAAGGATGATGACAAAGTGTGTTGTGTCAAATGCAAATTCAGACATGCAGATGTCTCGCATTATTTTTGGTATTGTCCAATAATTCAAAGGTTTTGGGGGAAACAATAATTTTGGGCAACTAGAATTCTAAAACGATATATATACTTTTCTAAGCATAATGTCTTTTTTTAACAACTTATAATAAAACTGGAAAGGATACTCATTTATTGAACACAGCTTTTCTCCTTAGAAGAAGATTAATTTTAAAGAATTGGAAATCTCACAGAGAACCCAAATTTTTTAGAATTTAAAAAATTCTATGCTATATCGGCTCTTGTTAGAGCAAATTAATGTACAGGCAGAATTGGAAAATGGTATTAAATGCTTTTTGTTAAATGGAATGAGTACATCAAGACATTAGATATTAAGACAAAAAAAACAGTTATCCTCCCTTTTAAAACTCAGGGGTCTATCTATCTATCAAGCCCCGTGCAGGCTCGCCAGAAACAGCAGTTATGAAGCAGCGGTCACAAAGACCTCTGCTCCATAACCAGTCTGCAGGGGGCGGCGTTGCACCAGCAGCTTTTGTGAGCTGCTGGTGCAATGCTGAATACGGCGAGCGTATTGCTCGCCATATTCAGCGAGGTCTGGCGGACCTGATCCGCACTGTCGGATCAGGTCCGCCAGACTTTCTTAAATAGGGGCCTTAGTCTTTATATTGGAAACCAACTTAAGATGAGAATGGCTGTGCCCTGGGTCTGATCAGTGATTTTTTTTTTAAATTTATTCTAAGTTGGTGTCTCTCTTTTTTTCTCTTCCTATGGGTTTAGAGACTTGGTGAAGTGAGAGACACCAGAATTTAATATAGTGATATATTGTAACTATAGTATGTGTTTTCTATTTTATGTTATGGAAAGAAGGAGAAAAGGAACGTAAGGAAGACATTCCTAACAAGAATTATGGTCAAGTACAGAAAGAACTTTCTCAGTTTCTTGATATCCTTGTTAAAAAGGGACATGAATATAATTGCTTTCTCATTTTAGGGTCACCAAGGCTTGGCAACTGTCTTAGAGACGTAATTGTTACTTTGTTTCTTGAGGTTGTTGATATGTAGATGTGTATGTATTAACTTTAAAAATGAAACTGACTCATATATTTATTTGGGAGCTGCATTTCATAATTTTCTTTTGTATATTAGATTTTATAATGTTAAATAAAGCTGTTTTAAAAAAAAAAAAAAGAATATCCCTTTAAGTCCCCTTTTGCAACTCACCAATCACATTGTCCCATACTAATCATTATGTTCATTGGGTTTCCAAGCAACATGTTTTATTTACTGTTTCAGTGCCCTTTAAGGTACAAATGTTTCCCATGTTTGCATCAATGTTAATGATGTATCCAAAGCCTTCTTTGCCTGTATTTTCGACTGTGTTCTTGGGTGTACTGTATTTTAAAAAGCCAGATAATGCCCAAAACATTGACTACTTTTCTACCTAACCCCTGTTCATAATTGATTTGCTGGTTATGGATGATCTTGCTTTGACCTCTCCTCTGGTTCTAATTTGCTATTTTGTGTCCCTATTATTGCTGACATCTGCTTCCCTCTGACTACTCCTCTTGGTAATCCTTGTGCTGTAACTTGCCAATATACTGCAGACCCTAGTGTAAAACTTTGCTTCTGGATCTCCTTCAACTTGTGGTCATATCCTAGGTTAGATACATTGGGTGAGATAGTCATCTCAATCACTTCTCAACCTCTGGTTCCTAACTTGGACTGACACTTGCTACACTTCAACACCCCCAAAAATGTCTACCCTTAGGGGTCAAGTCCAGCGGAAACGCATGGGAACGGAGTTCTTGCACTATACTTGCAAGTGGAACTAAGGGGCACAGAAACATTTCAGTAAACACTTCTGCTGTTGGTGGGAGTAGCAGTCTAATTAGAGGGATAGTGAGATTCTCTAGTAATTGGCAGTAACACTTCCTACAATACACTAAATGCAAGCCCTGCTGTGTGATCACACCACACTGTGTGGAACACATGGAGCTTACATTTGTGTGTGGCTTGCTCTGAGGAGGAGTCTCAGGCCCAAAGGCAACCATTCAACCCGTTATTGGTTTTAATATGATTTCAATAACCAAGGTGTATAAATTATAAACAAATAAATACAGTGTGTGTGTGTTTTGTGTATGTAAGTGTGTGTGTGTTTATAAAACAATATCAATTGGGAGGGAGGTGGAAGTCTTGGTGAGTTCCCACACTTTTTTTTGTAGGACTTGACTCCTGCTCAATGTAATAACTTCCCAAAAAAGTATCTGTCCCTTCCCATTTGTATATATCTTATGATCTATCTACAAATGCATTCCAAGAGAAATCATCTTCCAATATACCTTTAATGTATTTAAAATCTCCCAGGTTGTACTTCATTTACTAAAACTGTGCAAAACACAGAAATGTGAGTGTTATTAACATTATACCAAAGTGCTTAATCACAGTCTGTTAATACTAATTTTCTGGATAATGCCCAAATAATGATACTTCTGGCAATTTTCAAGGGTGCTTACCTTAATTATGAACTTTTGCTTTATATAAAGAGCATGTCAAGCTTAATTACTCTTCTTGTTAGTATTTCTGAATAAAGCAAATGTAAATCAATGGCACAGCAATGTGCTGGAATATTTGGAGAATATTCTAATCAATGCTCTACAAATGTTATTTTGCCTTATTTGACAAAGTAAATACATTATTTTATATTTTAATAGGGTTTGTACATTTGTAATCCTTTGGGATCAAATGTAGGTTTAATTGTGTATATTCAAATAAGAGCGCATCACCTTAATTAAATTATTTCTATTAAAGAAATGCTAATAAAATAAAAAGGGTAAAATCTGCATATTACAGCCAATAATCCATGCCTTCTATTAAAAGGAGATTAAACACCTTGAAATTGTACTATAAAATGTTTAATTATGCATAGTTAAAAGAAGGCCACTTTTAGTTTCAATGTGATCATAATATCTAATTTTTAGCTATTTCCTGAAGCCGCAATCATGTTTTTAGTTCACAGAGAAAAGCCCTATATTTAAAGTGAATGTAAACTTTTCCATTCAGGAAGCCTGACAAGCATGTATCTAGTTTACATAATAGACATGTGCAACTCGTTTCGGATGATTTCCTTTTTTGGCCAAATTTTGGTCAATTCGGATATTCAAATGAATCTGAATTTCTGAATCGGCACCATAACTAAAATCCCGAAAAATTCCCGAAAATGAATAAATCAGTTTCCGAATTTTCATATCCATTCTTTATTCATATTCAAAAATTTTCATTGTTCTAATCTAAACCGCAGTTCCATGACATCGCCGACACTAATTAAATCACTAAATTAAGCTATTAACCCCTAAACTGCCATTCTCCATCATTGCCGACACTAACTAAACCCATTAACCCCTAAACCGCAGTTCCCGACATTGCCGACACTAACTAAACCTAATAACCCCTAAAATGCAGTTTCCAAACATCGCTAACACTAACTAAACCTATTAACCCCTAAACCGCAGTTCCCCGACATTGCTTACACTAACTCAAACACTAAATAAACCTATTAACCCCTAAACCACTGTTACCAAACATCAACAACACAAACTAACTAAACCTATTAACCCCTAAACCGCCTTTTTCAAACATTGCCGACACTAACTAAACCTATTAACCCCTAAACCACATTTCACCCACATCGCTGACACTAACTAAACATATAAAAGGAACACTGAACTCAAATTTTTTATTTTGGGACTTAGATAGAGCATGCAATTTTAAGCATCTTTCTAATTTACTCCTATTATTAATTTTTCTTCATTCTTTGTTATCTTTATTTAAAAAAAATGCATCTAAGCTTTTTTTTTTTGGTTCAGTACTCTAGACAGCACTTTTTTTATTGGTGGATGAATTTATCCACTAATCAGCAAGAACAACCCAGGTTGTTCACCAAAAATGGGCCGGCATCTAAACTTACATTCTTGCATTTCAAATAAAGATACCAAGAGAATGAAGAAAATTTGATAATAGGAGTAAATTAGAATGTTGCTTAAAATTTCATGCTCTATCTGAATCACAAAATAAAAAATTGGGTACAGTGTCCCTTTAACCCCTAAACCGTAGTTCCCCAACATCGCTGACACTAACTAAACCTATTAACCCCTAAACCGCCATACACCCACATCGTCAACACTAACTAAAACACTAAATAAACTTATTAACCCCTAAACTTCCATACACCACATCGACACCACTAACTAAACCTATTAACCCCTAAACCGCCACCACCCACATCACAACAACCTAAATTAAACTATATTAACCCCTAAATCTAACACCCCCTAACTTTTAACATAATTAAAATAGGCCTAAATTAATGTTACAATTATTAACTAACTGCCTATTTCAAAATAAATACAAACTTGCCTGTGAAATAAAAATAAAACCTAAGCTAGCTACAATATAACTATTTACAAACTACCTACTGTAGTTAAAATAAATACAAACATATCTGTGAAATAAAAATAAAACCTAATATATACACTAATAAAACCTAAATTTACTAAAAATAAAAAACTTAGGGCAACCTAATCCACCCATTGCCCTGAAAAGGGCATTTGTATGGGCTTTGCCCTTAAAAGGGCATTGGGTTCTTTTACTGCCCTTAAAAGAGCATTCAGCTCTTTTTCGGCCCATTAAAATAAAAAAGCCCCAATCTAGAAAAAAAAAGAAACCCACCCACTTTTTTTTTGATTAGAGCTTTTTTTAATTTTAATTGGCTGAAAAAGAGCTGAATGCCCTTTTAAGGGCAGTAAAAGAGCTGAGGGGGGTGGCGGTTTAGGGGTTAATAGGTTTAGTTAGTTTTGGCCTTGTGGGTGTACGGCGGTTTAGGGGTTAGTAGGTTTATTAATTGTTTTAGTTAGTGTTGGCGATGTGGGTGTACGGTGGTTGAGGGGTTTATAGGTTTAGTAAGTGTCGGTGATGTCGGGCAACTGCGGTTTAGGGGTTAATAGGTTTATTTAGTGTATTAGTGTTGGCGATGTCGGGGAACTGCGGTTTAGGGGTTAATAGGTTTAGTTAGTGTTGGCGATGTGGGGGGCGGTGGTTTAGGGGTTAATATGTTTAGTTAGTGTTTTAGTCAGTGTCAGTGATGTCGGGGAATTGTGGTTTAGGAGTTAATAGGTTTTAGTGTCGGCGATGTCAGGGAACTGCCGTTTAGGGGTTAATAGGTTTAGTTAGTATCGGCGATGTCGGGGAACGGTGGTTTAGGGGTTAATAAGTTTAGTTAGTGTCGGCGATGTGGGGGTTGTGGTTTAGGGGTTAATAGGTTTAGTTAGGGTTGGCGATGTGGGGGGATGGCGGTTTAGGGGTTAATAGCTTTATTTAGTGTCGGCGATGTGGGTGGCGGCGGTTTTAGATCATTTTCTTTCGGAAATCTGCGGCATATTAGTTGTGTTAAGTTAAATAGTTTTTTCAAATCCATTTTTTATTTATATGCTTTATTCTATTCTAAACTTCAGAATAGAATAATGAATATGAATAAAGAATGGATCCGAAAAAAACAACGGATCCGAAAAAACTATTTAACTTAACTAATTTGCCAAAACAATTTTTTTTTAAAACTTAACTAAACTAATTTGCCGAAACTAAATTATTTATTTAACTAATGAAAACTAAACAAAACAAAAATATTAGCGTTGCACATGTTTAGTACAATGCTTGGTTGCAGACTGCTACAAGGAAACACGCCGCACAGGATTACCACACACATCGTTGCTCACTTGTCAATCCCGCATTTAGTGGGCGTGCCCGGAACCGGACACGGAGTGACATAGTAGCACCTTAGGAGACGCATACGCCGGAACATTGTTGGCAAATACTAAAGACTTACTTGCAAACTTTTTCTGCATCTACCTGTACACACTGGTGTATCAATGTGACTATACACTTGGACCGACTACTGTACAAATAAGGTACCTTATTCGAAAAACACAAACAAAGAGATAAGACTGGGCTTTTAAATTGCATTATAAAAGACTGTTAACTGTCTGAAAAAACTTGAACTGTACACTGTTTACCAAACTTCGTAATATAGAGACTAGTGGGTCTCGTGTCTACCATCAGATTCACTAAAGAAAAACCCAAAGTGTTTTTTATATAACTATTTGTTTGCTCTACTCTAATGGATGGTTAGAGTTTTTAGGAATAACATAAAATAGCAACAATTTGTTTTACTTTTTCCTGTATGAGTTTTATGGGATTTTGAATCGTATAACTGCACTTTATTTATTATATATTTTTACAGTTTTGACATTTTTACTAGTTTGTAATGGTTGGTACCAACTTTTATATACAGGTGGCCCTCGTTTTACAACGGTTCAATTTACACCGTTTCAAAATAACAACCTTTTTTTCCAGTCATGTGACTGCTATTGAAAAGCATTGAGAAGCAGTGCATTTATTAAAATAGCCAGTATTTGGAGCTATTCGCTTGTGTTGCAGCCAAGCAAGCTGAAATTAATCAGTTTAACCAGACCTGAGCTATCGAGCAGATTTCAAAGGAACAAGATCTTCCTGTCTATAAATCATATTGGAATGCATAGAAAGAACTGTTTTCAGAAAAATGCAAGTGAAGTCTGTGTTGTGTGATTATTTTATTAGTTTTATAATGCTGTTTACCAAATATATTTGTTCATTTAACTTAGTTTATTATATATTCTGTGTTGTGTGATTATTTTATTAGGTTTATAATGCTGTTTAGCATTTAAAGTCTTCATTTCAAAGCTTTTAAAATAATGTATTAGGTGTTACTTATGATAATTTTGAGAGGGGCCTGGAACCTAACTCCCTCACTTCCCATTGACTTACATTATAAACTGGGTTTCAATTTACAACGGTTTCGATTTACAACCATTCCTTCTGGAACCTAACCCCGGTGTAAACTGAGGGCTACCTGTATATACACACTACTAGACAACCTTTTAAATTGTTTTATGTGTTGCATGTGAACTAAATAAATAAATATATATTTTTTAACCAGTATTGTTGGTAAAGCATTATTATAGGGAAAATAACTTAAGAGTTATTTTTTCAAATGTTTAATGGTATTCTCTTTTAAGCATCAATTTAACTATATTCTTTTATATTGACATTTTTTCATTAATTTATCATTTATTTTTTACAAATAATATTTAAGACCATTGTTGTTTGGTAGATATTTAATTAGTATTTTTACACAGGCGCAAACATATTAGAATAGAGAATTTTTACATGTTTAGTACAAGTCTAATCGCTATGTCATTTTTGGCATCTGAATAACGTTTTCTGCAATATATACAATTAAAAAATTGTACCGTTTATTTCCCGACTCCTCCCAGACCCGACTTCCTTGTTCTACATTGTGTGACATATAGAGCGGTCCCACCCGCTCTACACGTATCTCTCAAGCGCGCCCCCGATGAACAGAGGACCTGCGCATGCGCAGCTATTAGCTCTCTGTTGATTGCAACATAGTATTCGAAGGAGATTATATATTTTGCTATGACAGCGGTATTGAGCATGCTTGAATCGTAAACACGCATCTAGAATCAATCCGAAATCTTTGGCTTAGCGCATACGCAAAAGAAACACATGACATTGCAGGAAAGGGGATGAACGCCCCGGGGGCTAACGATGATTAGCAAAGAGATTTTTAGTGATCTTTCAATCAAGAATGATCTACGGCGGGTGGAGGAACAGCGCGAATAGCGAAAGCCTTAAAAGGTATAATTTGTGATTACTGTACGGTTTACAACGAAATGATGAATGAAAGTATAGCTATTTTTGTGTAATTACTCATATGGCATGACCGAGTAAAGTTTACCTTCACTTTAACATGAAGCAGAAAAGTTCAACAGATTTTTTTTAAAATGTTTTACCTTTTCTAATTCAAAACCTCAATGTACTTAATACTTAATAATGGCCCTTTCGACAGCTTTGAAAAAATTGCAAAACTATTTGGAATCAATTTATTATGTTGCACTTGTGCAAGATACTCTGAAATGGCCGCAGGAGACATTTATGAGGTGTATTTGCTTACATGGTATTGAATAGATTGTTTTCACTTGCACGCTAACTCTACTCAAAGCAAACTTGTAACGTCTTCGGCTTAGTGAGTATATTACAAGTTAAGAGTAAAAAATTAGCGCAAGAGCAAAACTAGATGCCCGATAGTTTCAGGACTTTGGATATCGTGACCGTGTTAACTTCTTCTCCCTATAGACTTCAATGGAGTGCACTGTTTTAAAAAAAAAAAGCATAACACTTATCGCTTGAATGCTAACCTAACACTGAGTTAGACCAACTGCGCAAAAGCTGAATGTATTTATGAATATTTAACATTTACAATGTTTTTCAAATAGACGATAATGTTCTTTATATATATATATATATATATATATATATATATATATATATATATATATAAAACCAAATCAATTAGAAAAGAGCTCTACCAAATCAAAAGAGCTAAAGCGGATTACTGGCCGCACCAAAAACAACCCTACAGTATAATTGGAAATGACATCCTAAACAGGTTTGCTGAACATATATATTTTAATAAAAACATAGCCAAAAAGGTACATGCTGAGAAAATGGCAATGATCAAATTACAAATGCAGGTGTAGTGCACTACTGATATCTGTTGGCTAGCATATGCAGGTTTAATACCGACTCATGAGAAAGTCCATCCCTAATACCGGGCACTTGAGTGTTAAGAACACGCTCCGGTTATAGTTAAACAGAATAATTAAATTAATAATAATTAAAATATATAACTAAACCTATATATCTATATGAATATATACAGGTATAGATATATATACAGATATTTATATAAAAATAAATATTTAAATATAGAAAGAACATTTTCTTCTAAGTGAAGAACATTGGAGCATTAAATATTTCTATTAAAAAAAACATAGTAAAACACATTAACATATATAAAAAATAAATAAAAAATAATATTTGTGTGGAAAGGACTCCAAAGTGTATATATATATATATATATTCAATCAAGGACTCCACTCACTGGATTTAGATAAAATATTAGTTATTTATTATGTGGTAGCGTTTCGGGTTCGCAGACCCCTTCCTCAGCCCAAAACGTTTTTGGTCTGAGGAAGGGGTCTGCGAACCCCGAAATGTTACCCCATAATAAATAACTAATATTTTATCTAAATTCAGCGAGTGCAGTCCTTGATTGAAGAAACCTACTGATATATTGACTTTTGCACCCTGGTTGATGACTCAGCTGAATTGTGAATGCAGATACACATGGGATATATATATATATATATATATATATATATATATATATATATATATATATATATATATATATACATATATATGTGTGTGTGTGTGTGCAAGAGTACATGTGTACATATTTATACATATAAACACATATCTACATACAGTGGGGGGAAAATGTATTTAGTCAGCCACCAATTGTGCAAGTTCTCCCACTTAAGAAGATGAGAGAGGCCTGTAATTTTCATCATAGGTATACCTCAACTATGAGAGACAAAATGTGGAAACAAATCCAGACAATCACATTGTCTGATTTGGAAAGAATTTATTTGCAAATTATGGTGGAAAATAAGTATTTGGTAACCTACAAACAAGCAAGATATCTGGCTCTCACAGACCTGTATCTTCTTCTTTAAGAGGCTCCTCTGTCCTCCACTCATTACCTGTATTAATAGCACCTGTTTGAACTTGTTATCAGTATAAAAGACACCTGTCCACAACCTCAAACAGTCACACTCCAAACTCCACTATGGTGAAGACCAAAGAGCTGTCGAAGGACACCAGAAACAAAATTGTAGACCTGCACCAGGTTGGGAAGACTGAATCTGCAATAGCCAAGCAGCTTGGTGTGAAGAAATCAACCGTGGGAGTAATAATTAGAAAATGAAAGACATAGAAGACCACTGATAATCTCCCTCGATCTGGGGCTCCACGCAAGATCTCACCCCGTGGGGTCAATATGATCACAAGAATGGTGAGCAAACATGTGTGGCTGACTAAATACTTTTTTTCCCCACTGTACATATACAAATATATACACATATTTGCTACAGACACATTTGCAACAATGTATAACATTCCTATAAACATTTTTGCAAACATTGCTGCCATGTGGTTAAGAACATGTGCACATTCCTGAGCTCACCTCTTTAACAAGGGATACCAAGGGAAATAGGCAAAATGAATGTGGAATGTGAGAGAGAAAAAAATCTTCTCACAGGAGGTCTTATTCTGAAACCTATCCGATACCCTTGAGAGACAATATTCTGAATCCAATAATTCTGAATGGAACCTGCCCAAACGTCTTGAAATAATTTCAATCTGCCCCTCACCAGTAGAACTGGATTGAGGGCCGTACCTTCATGCAGTTTTGGCGGCTGGCTTTGGTTTCTTAAAAGGCTTGTATTTATTGAAACTTGAAGATGGCTTCCAATTGGAGCAAGAGTCTTTGGGTGAAGGAGTGGGTTTCTGTTCTCTATTCTGATGAAAGGAACAAAACTGATTAGAAGCTCTAGCTTTACCCTTAGATTTTTTTATCCTGGGGCAAAAAAACTCCCTTCCCCCCAGTAATAGTGGAAATATAAAATATATAAAATAATAGAATCCACCTGAGAACCAAACAAATTATTACCTTGGAATGATAGTGATAGTAACCTAGATTTAGATACAATGTCAGCATTCCATGACTTGAGCCATAAAGCTCTTCTAGCTAAAATAGCGAAAGACATATTTTTAACATAAAAAAGACTGAACCCCAGGTAAGAAAATATAAAAAAAAATAACTTCCTAAAACATGATTCCCATACTGAAACTGCTGGACTGCAAAGGGAAATATACATAGACCTGACTCATGGCAAATATAAGGAAACACATATATTTAAAACTTTATATAAATACATAAAGTGCTAACCATAGCTGAGAGTGTCTTAAAAAATGATACATACTTACCGAAAGACACCCATCCACCTATAGCAGATAGCCAAACCAGTACTGAAAACTATCAGCAGAGGTAATGGTATAAGAGAATATCGTTGATCTGAAAAGGGAGGTAGAAGATGAATCCCTACGACCGATAACAGAGAACACTTGAAAAGATTTCCCGTGAGAGAAACCATAAAAATCAGTAGGTGATACTCTCTTCACATCTCTCTGACAATTATTGTACTCCGAGAAGAACTGGGCTACAGAATGCTTAGAAACGCTTATCATAGAAGAAAAACAAAAAAATCAAGCACAAACTTACTTCACCACCTCCATAGGAGGCAAAGTTTGTAAAACTGAATTGTGGGTGTGGTGAGGGGTGTATTTATAGGCATTGGAAACTTGCCCCTCCTGGTAGGATTTTATATCCCATAAGTCACTAGCTCATGGACTCTTGCCAATTACATGAAAGAAATTAATAATAGATGTAAATTGGAAAGTTAATTAAAATATCATGGTCTATCTGAATCATGAATGTTTAAGTTTGAGTTTACTGTCCCTTTTTACAATATAATACATATAAATAATACATTGTATAAATATGTGCAATATACCCACAATCCCCCAGCTTCTACAGGTGTATTATTCATGTCATACTTTCACTATTGTATTGTAACAAAAGGGGGTGAGTTTTGTCTGACACATGTAAATGGAATTGCCATTTAATATTATCTAAATGGGTCACTTATATTGCATCACATCTTGTCTCTACTGTACAGAGATGTATAGTCAAATGCCTCTTTGTGAGTTTCCCTTCAAACACTGATTTCAGCCCTTTTTAAAATTTTCACCGACAATTTCGCAAGTTGGAATCTATTTAAAAATATCACCTTTACCAAAATGCTTTTATCACTGGGTTCTATGTCACTATCACACTGTCATGATTGTCACTATCAGACAAAATCTTCATGATCGGGCTTCCAAATGGGATTGCGCAATTGTGAGTGAAAAAGAAACATATTGTTATCCAAATCCATCCTCATCACTTCTAATAAAAGCTGAATTCTATCTAGGCCTGAGGAGCATACTGGTCATGTTTGCTCAATGATTATATTGGCCTCTATTTATCAAAGTCTGGCGGACCTGATCCAACAGTATGGATCAGGTCTGCCAGACCTCGCTGAATGCGGAGAGCAATACGCTCTCCGTTGTCAGCATTGCACCAGCAGCTCACAAGAGCTGCTGGTGCAACGCCAACCCCTGCAGACTCGCGGCTAATGGGCCGCCAGCAGGGAGGTGTCAATCATCCCGATCGTACTTGATCGGGTTGATTTCCGGCGAAGTCTGTCTGCCTGCTCAGAGCAGGCGGACAGGTTATGGAGCAGCAGTCTTTGTGACTGCTGCTTCATAACTGCTGATTCTGGGCCATCAAGCTCCTTTCAGAGCTTGATAGATAGGCCCCATTGTCACTTGACATTTTAAAAGTTTAGCTTTTTTAATATTTCCTTTTATTGATTTGAAAGTACTGTTTCCTGACTTGGGCCTAGATTAAGTGGAGCCATAAATTGTTTTCACTCTTGAGCGCTAACTGCGTTCAAGGTAAATCAGTAGCACTCCAATGTTAGTGATAGTATTACATGTTGAAAGTAAAAAATGAAGTGCAGGAGCCAAAGACTCAGGCCCACTAAAATCTGGTCAGATTACACTCACTTCCTTTCCCTATAGACTTCATTGGGACACAATTAAAAAAACTTTTATTGTAATCTTTTGCGCCAACTTAAATATGAGGTAAACCAACTGCAATAAAATGTGGATTAGGAATACTTCAAATACCTATTTTCTTCACTTTGAATAAAATGTTCTTTCTATTTTTAAATATATATATATATACACATATCTGTATTTATTTTTGTAATGAATTTATATATATATATATATATATATACATATATATATATATATATATATATTTATATATATATAGACACAAACAAATGCAAAGGAGATTCTAGAGGTTAGGTACTTAGCTGGGGGAGATCTGACCGCTGTCATCCTCACAGCGTGGTAACAGGTAATGCTTCCGGAGTTCCGGCACTCAGCATGGAGGTCTGTCCTCTAAGCAGGTCGCTGTTTAAGTCAGAAGAAAAGGAAAAAGAGCTCCCAGCAGCTTAAGTGCCAATGATAAATTTGACAGTATTGTAAACTTGAATTCAACACTTTGCACAGCACTGTTTAAAAGTCAAATCATTTATTAATATTTGTTAAAAAGTCCACACTTACAGACACAGGATCAAAAACAGTGATGACGTCACCTGACGCGTTTCACGCCAAACAGGCGCTTTCTCTGAGCAGGCGGACAGACATCGCCGGAAATCAACCCAATCGAGTACGATCGGGATGATTGACACCTCCCTGCTGGCGGCCCATTAGCCGCGAGTCTGCAGGGGGTGCTGGGAGCTCTTTTTCCTTTTCTTATATATATATATATATATATATATATATATTTACATCAAGGAGAAAAATCTATGGGCTCTAAGGCTCATAAAAGATCCCTTTATCCGGCACCAGAGTATAAGGTGTCTTCCCACTAACTAGTTAATCATGAGAAAAGTGGATTAGCCTAGCAGTTCCCAAAAGAACAGTGAACACAAACCCCATTAGATATGATAAACAACTAATAATTACTTTATATAGTTATATATATTTATTAGTACACATATGATTAAATCGCTGCCAGAAAATTACATAGCTAATTTATGAATGTGAGCCCACTTTGTATCTATTGATATATTAAATTTTGAAACAATTGTTGTAAGTCAGTCCTGATATATTGAATCAGTCCCAGTAATTTGTATCAAAACTGTATCCAAAAACTGTATCCAAATACTATGAATCCAGCAGTATATAGATATATGTAATTTAAACAGTCACTATGATGTATTAGGGCACTCTTAAAAACGTCAGTGACCAAGTGGAATGTGAGGGGGACTTATCGCTCACGGGATCTTTCAACAAACGATAGGTGCAGTTGTAAATTCTTTATATTTTATGAGTTCATCATCGACAATATATTCAACAGATAGGAGTAAATGATATCCCAAGTTATTACAGCTGAACGTTCTAAGGACGCCTACCTCGCTAGGTTCTCATTAGTATCTCCTTAACAGGTAATTATGGTTGCTGTATAATTTACCTTGATTGTAGTTTTCTCAATGACGGCTCAACTTTGTGCCTCTGTGGGGAATACTGCACTTTTCAATCTTGTGTTGCCTCTATTTTAGAGCATTTTCATGATCCCACCGTGAGCGTGCCTTTATCTGCTCCACTGTTTGTTTGTCCGGTCAGCATGGTTTTGAGGGCTCAGCTGCAACCCTCTCAGTAATTAATTTGCTGCAACGTGCATTTCACCCTTAGTGGTGATGCGTTCTAGGGCTTCATCCGGCTTAGTTTCCATTGTTCCTCTTTGCCGTTGAATTGTACCGCCCTCTGGGTGAAATAATACTTAATTTCATGAGATACTGCATATATAATTAATGTTTTGGGTTTAATGTCCACAATTGTAGAAGTTAGTTATAATGAAGAAGAAATTTCTCTAAGAATTTGGGAAAATATTACCAATAAATGCATTTGTTTCCTTAGCGGTTTCAGTAGTTACAAGTAACCGCTATATAATATCAATACATAGTCATTTAACCTAAAAATGGCATTTATAACTTACTATAATTTACAAATACTAATAAGTATAAACCTTACTATAAACCTTTATGTTATATTTATTATCAGGGGACTTGGATTTAAAGGAATGGAGCATAATTTATCTCTTCATTTAGACCATTAGGTTTCAGGGCTTTGAGATCAAAAATCCACCTGCATTCTTTCTGCAATAATAATTTGTCAAGATTGCCACCTCTTATTGATAGATCAACTTTCTCCAGGCCAAGAAACTTTAATGGTTCTTCATCACTTTCATGAAATACTTTAAAATATCTTGCTTGTTTTTATTTAATTTGAAATGTCCCTTTTATGTTCTTTTATCCGTTCCTTCATTTCCCAGTACGTTTTCCCAACATAGTACATGGGACAATTACAGAAAACTAAATAAATAACTCCCTTACTTCTGCAATTAATTTTACCTTTTATTCTGAAAATTTTTCCAAACATCAGCAAAATAAGTACCTTGTTGTATATTAGGGCAGACTAAACACCTTTTACATGTAGTGTTTCCCTCTCTGTCCTTGTATTTCTGCAACCAATTGATTTTTTCTTTATCAGAAACATGACTGTGAACCAGTCTATCTTTAAGATTGGGGGGCCCTACGTGCGGACATTTGGGGTCTATCTCCAACAAACTTTATAATATCTTTGTCAATTTTATTGGCTGACCAATGTTTCTGAAGGATAGCTCTAATATCCTGCCATTTGTTGTTATAAATTGAAATAAATCTGATTTTGCTTTCTTTATCAATTTCCTTGTCCTTATATAATAACTCATCTCTGTCACTTTTAAAAGCAACTGTGTAGGCTTGTTTGAGAATATTTTGTGGATACCCCGACTCTAAATCTATTCCTTAATGATTCTGCCTCTTGTTTAAATAGTTTAGATTTTGTACAATTTCTGCGATGCCTTAAATATTGGCCCTTAGGGATATTTTTGATCAGAGAGGGGGGATGGTGGATATCTGCCATCAAAAGGTTGTTTCCTACTTTCTTTTTCCTGTATGTGTTTGTAGTCACTTTACCATCATGAACCAAAATTGTTAAGTCCAAAAATGTAATTTCTGTCTTACTGTGTTCATATGTGAACTTTAGATTGAAATTATTTGTATTCAGTTCTTTCATAAAATTATGTAACATTTGATCTGTTCCTGACCAGAATAACAGAACATCATCTATGAAGCAAAGCCAGAGCTTAATATGTTCACTCTGGCCTCCCCCATAGATGACATCCTTCTCCCATTTGCCTAAATAAAGGCATGCATAGGTGGGGGCACAGCAGGTTCCCATATCTGTGCCCCTCACCTGTTGATAAAATTTGCCACCAAGGGGGGCGGAGTTAACCGTCAAGCTGAAGAGACGTGCTTGAAAAGAGCTCTCTCTTATTTTTATATACTTGATATAAATAAACAGTTTCTACTAATTATTTAGTGGCATTTTTTCATAGCCGATACTTTTGGAACACTTGCAGGGAGTTTTTGTGTGACTTTCACATACCTACAAAGTGAACTTTGTGAGTTGCAGGCGCTCTTAACAGATACCAACCGGACCGGAGAGAAATACCCTACAACACCCTGTACTGGCCCTGGCTAGATACCTGTCACCAGCGGTTGGACTCCGGTCAGATCACCAACTGCCCTCTGAATATTACTGCTGCCCGGGGGGTCGGGGCTCCGCTCTGGAGCAGCAGGCTACTACCGCTAACAGGACTGTAAGGAGGATACGGCAGAAATAGAGCTGACCCAGAACCTCAACATATAATCACCCCTTGGACCCGGTCTTCACTTCCTTGAGGCATCGTACCTAAGCTGCTAGTTTGATTCCGGACGGAACACTAGTGGGCCTTTGGCGGTGTTCAGTGCTGGTTCCTTTTGGCGCGAACTCGCCATCTTGTGGCCTGGCTTCTTGTGAGATCTCGCAATCCTAAGTGAGGTAAACTACAGCTGCCCTACAACTTTGAGCCATCAAACAGGGTAAGAATTTAACCTTATCAATTAAACTGCATATGATTTGAAATCCGGATACTATATTGAGGGATCTGCTGTCAAAAAAACAAAAAGGGAGCAACACACGCTATTTAAAGATAAGTCATTGTCTGCAAGTTAACCTAAGCCTTTATGAACTGCTCAGTTTAATCAAATACCTCCTTATTATACCGGAATATATATTTTGGGGTCTCTATACTTAACCCTTTTTTGGCTGCAGTATATGAATCTAGCTTGCTCTGCACACCTTATGAAAGAGGTTAACTGGATTTAGATTGAAATTATTTGTATTCAGTTCTTTCATAAAATTATGTAACATTTGATCTGTTCCTGACCAGAATAACAGAACAATCGGAATTCAAGGGACGCCATCTTGGATGACGTCCCTTAAAGGAACCGTCATTCGTCGGGAGACAACGGAAGAAGAGGATGGATCCGCGTCGCCTGCTTCAAGATGGACCCGCTCCGCACCGGATGCAAGAAGATCGAAGATGCCGCTTGGAGAAGATGTTTGCCGGTCCGGATGTCCTCTTCTTGCCTGATAGGAGGAAGACTTTGGAGCCTCTTCTGGACCTCTTCAGCCACCGGATGATGGATCGCCAACCCCCGCTTGGGTTGGATGAAGATTTTGGAGCCAGGACGGATCGGTGATACCTGGATGGTGAAGACAAGGTAGGAAGATCTTCAGGGGCTTAGTGTTAGGTTTATTTAAGGGGGGTTTGGGTTAGATTAGGGGTATGTGGGTGGTGGGTTGTAATGTTGGGGGGGGGGGTTTGTATGTTTTTTTTTACAGGCAAAAGAGCTGAACTTCTTGGGGCATGCCCCGCAAAGGGCCCTGTTCAGGGCTGGTAAGGTAAAAGAGCTTTTAAATTTATTAATTTAGAATAGGGTAGGGCATTTTGTTATTTTGGGGGTCTTTGTTATTTTATTAGGGGGCTTAGAGTAGGTGTAATTAGTTTAAAATTGTTGTAATATTTTTCTTATGTTTGTAAATATTTTTTTATTTTTTGTAACTTAGTTCTTTTTTATTTTTTGTACTTTAGTTAGTTTATGTAATTGTAGTTATTTGTAGCAATTGTATTTAATTTATTTATTGATAGTGTAGTGTTAGGTTAATTGTAGGTAATTGTAGGTAGTTTATTTAATTAATTTATTGATAGGGTAGTGTTAGGTTTAATTATAACTTAGGTTAGGATTTATTTTACAGGTAAATTTGTTATTATTTTAACTAGGTAACTATTAAATAGTTCTTAACTATTTAATAGCTATTGTACCTGGTTAAAATAATTACAAAGTTGCCTGTAAAATAAATATAAATCCTAAAATAGCTATAATATAATTATAATTTATATTGTAGCTATATTAGGATTTATTTTACAGGTAAGTATTTAGCTTTAAATAGGAATAAGTTATTTAATAAGAGTTAATTTATTTCGTTAGATGTAAATTATATTTAAGTTAGGGGGGTGTTAGTGTTAGTGTTAGACTTAGCTTTAGGGGTTAATCCATTTATTAGAATAGCAGTGAGGTCCGCTCGGCAGATTAGGGGTTAATAAGTGTAGGCAGGTGTCGGCGACGTTGAGGGGGGCAGATTAGGGGTTAATAAATATAATACAGGGGTCGGCGGTGTTAGGGGCAGCAGATTAGGGGTACATAGGGATAATGTAAGTAGCGGCGGTTTACGGAGCGGAAGATTAGGGGTTAATAATAATATGCAGGGGTCAGCGATAGCAGGGGCGGCAGATTAGGGGTTAATACGTGTAAGGGTAGGGGTGTTTAGACTCGGGGTACATGTTAGGGTGTTAGGTGCAGACGTAGGAAGTGTTTTCCCATAGGAAACAATGGGGCTGCGTTAGGAGCTGAACGCAGCTTTTTTGCAGGTGTTAGGTTTTTTTTTCAGCTCAAACAGCCCCATTGTTTCCTATGGGAGAATCGTGCACGAGCACGTTTTTGAGGCTGGCCGCGTCCGTAAGCAACTCTGGTATCGAGAGTTGCATTTGCGGTAAAAATGCTCTACGCTCCTTTTTTGGAGCCTAACGCAGCATTTGTTTAAACTCTCGATACCAGAGTTAAATTTATGGTGCGGCCAGAAAAAAGCCTGCGGAGCGTTAACAGCCCTTCTACCGCCAAACTCCAAATCTAGGCCTGAATTTGTTAATCTGATGATTATTGGTGTCTAAATAAATCCATGAGAAATTTGCCCTTACACACATAGCTGGTGCTGCAGTTTAAGAAGTGTTCTTGGTTGCATGGATTACAGAATACAAATGCCAACTCATATGCCTTTGTTATAAACTAAACAGGATTATAGATTAATATGTGGATATGCTGAACATACAAATTGACTGAAACATAAGTATTGTCAGGCACAACTACCTTTTCTGACAGACACAACTGTCACATCAATATACATTGGATACTAGACTCACAGTGAAGGGAGACTTATTTCAAATCACACACCCTTAATTCTACAACTGGAACTCAGACTCTGATGAAAATTAACACAGATTGTATTTAATACACCTATCCCTGTGAATTTATCCAGATTAGACCAATACAACTATACCTTTTATATTTTTATCACATAGATAGCCTGCTGAGGTTTCGGTTGTCAGGATTGGCAGTGGGACATACCCCCTTTTCCCTTATTACATGTTTGTACTGAAAGAGTGATCTCCTCGAAGAGCAGTGTACAATTAGCTGCTGCATAGAACTACAACTTATTAACGAAGTATCTCGCCATTTATCTATCTACACAGTACAAGTGAAACATAAAATATGTCTCACTCAAATAGGAAGAAAACAAACAATAAACATAACGAAGGACCAAAAAGAACTGTGGCGGATCACTTTCATAGTAAATTCCTAATGGAGAGAGACCTCTCAGATGAGGACTCTATGGACTCACCAGCTGGCCAAGGAGAGGAGGAGCCACACCCCCCCGGAAAAGATTCTATCTATAACACTGAAAACACTTCCCTTAAGGACCTTATTAATTCCTTGTCTACCAAAATGGACTCTCATCACTCCTCCCTAAAGCAGGAAATTAGAACATCTGTCGCTGATCTTAAGAGGGAAATATCTACACTAGGAGATAGAACTGATACTTTAGAGCATAAACATGAAGACCTAGCTACAGACCATTCAAATCTTCTCGCTTACTCACAGTCATTGGCAGAAATGATTTCAGACCTCGAAGTTAAACTGGCAGACCTTGAGGATAGGTCTAGGCGCAACAATGTGCGCCTTAAGGGTATCCCCGAAAGTATCTCCAATACAGATCTCATTACATTTGTAGAACAGCTATTTTCAGAACTGGTCGGCCCCACACAGGATCAGGAATCAAAAATAGATAGAGCTCATAGAGCTGTCCGACCAAGAAATTCAAACCAGGCACAGCCTAGAGATGTGGTTGTGAGACTCCACCATTACACTTTCAAAGAAAAAATTCTTAAAGCTGCCTACTTGAACAAAGATCTCCCAGAACTTTATAAAGACCTACAGTTCTTCCCTGATCTATCTTCTCATACGCTATCAAAGAGAAGATCATTTCAGCCTATCACCCATTGCCTTCGAAAGAACTCAATAAAATATAGATGGGGTTTCCCAGTGCGACTATTTTTTCAGCATGATGGACTCTCTTACACTGTTACCAATTTGAAACAAGGAATGGAGCTACTAAGTAAACTACATCTTCTCCAGAGCCCACAGACTACACCTTCTACCCTCTCTGAGCTAAATGTTGCCCAAAAAGACTCACCCAATGAAGACTCTACAAGTGCTGGATCCTCCTCCCTGAGAATTGAAGCTTCAGATTTTAGCCCCAAGCCTAGAAGATCTTCGCCAGCATCTAAGAGGCGTAATACTGCCCAGCTCGACAAGTAAACACTACATTCCTATAAGACATACTCCACAGACTTGACAATTATTGTGTTACGGTTTTTTTGCCACCCAAACTTCACGATCCAATAGAAAAGAAACTCTTTATGATATTTAATTTCCACAACTTCAGAGACATTCTCAGAGCAAGGTTTACTACTAATCCTATTCCTTCCTTACAGGTTTATATACATGCTCACTTCAAGGTACTCCACTGTAAGATATAGTGATTATAAATTGCTTACATAGATGCTTAAGATTTAACTGTTTCCTCCTACCTGGAATGTAGTTGTTTATGGACATGACATATGCTTCTTATGCAGTCCTAGCCAACCACTAACTCAATGTATATATACCCCACATCCTACTGTTGTAAGATTAACACAGGTTTGCCGAAATAAGAGGTATTCAGACATAGACTTTAAGATATCTACTACCTTCAACGATATTCTCTTCATTTCAGAATTTACTTATTCTGTCCTATGTATTAATATGTCATAACTGAGTACCCATATGATAAACTGTACCCCCTGTAATTCATAGACTCTTATCTGACTGTCAGCTGTGCACATTCATTACAACCTTAGGAACATTGCTTTCATCTATGCACAGACACACTTATACTCTACTCAGATACTATACCCCTATTATTTAATAAGGATCACATCTTGATAGATTCCTTTATGTGAGACTATAACTTGCGGGTTATATTAACTTTATATATCTCACAAAATATCAATACAGTAGTTTACTACTGCAATAGAACGCAACTACCTACATCCATATACCCGTATAACTCTAAAGTACCCAACCATTACAATACAACCTGTATAGCTAAATAATCAGCATGTTCCCTCCATCGTCGCTACCCCAGCTTTCACTTGGGACATTTATATAAGCAGTATGTAGTTGACATTAACTAAATCTTCAAGTAAATGTTTATTGAACTTATCACAGATAAGTATGCTATCAATGCTATACTGTTATACTGATTGTCTAACTTTTTCGGCCTACAGTTCCATAGCTGGTCCCCACGTCAATATACTATGTAATTAACACTAACCTCAGGAGTTTGATCCTGAGCAGATTAATATTACCTTGAAATATAGGATCTAATGAGAAACACATACACAGTTAAGTAGCTATTAAAAAGCCTCCACAGCAACAGGATGGATGAGATATTTGTTTACACTGTACTGTAATTATTCATGTTAGACTATTTTATTTCTACTACTTATCATACTGTTTTTTTATCTCCTCAGAGTATGTATTTGTAACTTGCTTTCAATCATATTCCAGGTATACGTCAGACGAGGTATGGATAAGCATTGATTAAGTTCTATCTTAGTTTACTTTGGTTTGAGATAAAGTTCAGCTAGATCTCCATTAGTTGACAGCTGATCTAGAGTTTGAAGTTGTATTGTCTGTTAAAAGTTATTAACTGGTTGCCCCGCCCCCCCCCCTTAATTGGGGAGGTGACCACTACTTTATCATCTTAACTTCTAGTTATAATATACTGTTCTAAATGTTATTATACTTATTATTTTAAATCCCTAACTCATAGCGGTGCTTACCCGCTGAATATCCCCTCAACCCCCCCTTCAAGTTATAATTTTCATTTTCTGTCCCCTTCTTAGCTTTCAGTGCACCCAGGATATATTACAGAAATAGCGTTATTCCTACTATAGATTACACCATATAATATTGAGAATATAACTATAAAGTTATATAGACGGAAACCCTCCAGTTTCACGCATAGGTCTCCGTATATTAGTACAGCTCCCTTCCCCTATATTCCTTGTATCTCTTTTGCCCCTAACGATTCTTCCCTCCCTCTCCCCCCCTCCCCCCCCCCTGCCCTTTTTTTTTTTTTTTCTTTTTTTTTTTTTTCTTCTTTCTCTCCTCTACCTCCCCCCAATATGGAATTGAATATAATCACTCATAATGTACAAGGCCTCAATTCTCCAACAAAGAGGAGCCTACTATACACCAATATTAAGAAACTCAGGGTTAGTTTGATTTTTCTTCAGGAGACCCACTGGATTAGATCCCCAGGCATCCCATTTTCCTTTAAAAATTTCTCAAACAAACTAGAGGCTTCTTACACCACTAAGTCTAGAGGAGTGGCCATCTTGTTTAAAGACACTCTTCAAGTCGAAAAAATATATACCGAAATAGATCCGGAAGCTAGGTTCATTATCTCTATCTGCAAAATAAATGGACGAATATTTACCTTGGTAAATCTATATGCCCCGAATACAAGACAAATATCTTTTATAAAACGCATTCTCAAGCTTACGGCCACGATCAGACAGGGTACATTAATAATAGGCGGAGATTTTAATTTAGTAATGGATCCCCTAAAAGATAGAAGGGGGACTGTAAGACCAACCCCAGATAGAGCAATCAACTCCTTATCTAAAGCATTTAGGAATCTAATCGCACAGTATGGTCTTCATGATACTTGGAGAGCTATACATCCTTCGGACACTGACTTCACTTTTTATTCTAATCCTCACAATATGTTCTCTAGGCTGGACTATATATTTGTTGAAGCACACACTCTTAGCGAAATCCACTCTTCTAAAATAGAAGTCATCTCTTGGTCCGACCATGACCCAGTGATTGTATCCTTCCTCCCCTCTCCCACCTTTACTCCAAAAAAATGGAGATATGAAGCGTGGTTGTTAACAAACCCCCACACTTTTCAGGAAGTTAGAAACAGCCTGCAAGACTTTATTCAGAACAATTACACACAACAAACTGACATTCAGTATATATGGGCCTCTCTTAAAGCTTATCTGAGGGGGATTCTAATTAATAAAGTAGCAATATCCAAAAGATCCCAAGGAAGATCGCTCGCGGAGCTCACGTGTGAGTTTAGGCGTCAGACTTCATTTCTTAAATTGAACCCCTCGGTGCAAGGCGCGAGACAGCTAAAACTTCTGAGAGTGGAACTCAATAATTTAGAACTTCTTAAAGTACAAAAAACCTTGTTCAGCCTTAAGCAGACCTACTACTATCTCAGCAACAAAGCTAATACTATGATGGCTTCTAAACTTAGAATGAGGCAAGCACAACGCGCTATATCCACCATTTCATTTGAGGGCAAACTAGCAACTTCTCCGAGAGACATCGGAGAAGCATTTCGAACTTTCTATACCAGACTATATAGCTTATCTGAAGAGACCTCGCTTGAGGTATACTCCTCTGCAGAAATAAACACTCTCCTAGGAACGTTACAACTCCCTAAAATCACTGAAGAGGCAGAGATAATGCTGCGGTCTACAATTTCTATGGAAGAACTAAAGATTGCAATGGCTCAGCTTAAAAACAACAAAGCCCCGGGCCCAGACGGGTATACAGGTCACTTTTACAAAATGTTCAGTGAAACCTTAGAACCAGTATTACTCAGAACATTTAATTCCTTTATGGACACTGGGGTGTGTCTAGGTGAGTTTCTAGAAGCAGACATCATCACCATACTAAAGCCAAATAAAGACCCTAACCTTTGTCAGAATTATAGACCGATATCTCTGATTAATTCAGATATAAAACTTTATTCTAAAATCCTTGCCAATAGATTAGCTAAGGTCATATGTAACTTGGTCCACCCGGATCAGGTGGGTTTCATCCCAACTAGAGAAGGTCCTGATAATACCCGTAGGAAATTCAGCATACTCTATGAGGCTAAGTACATGAAAATTCCCCTCCTGGCTCTGTCACTGGATGCCGAGAAGGCGTTCGACAGGGTCAGGTGGGACTATCTCTGGTGCACATTGGAGGCCTTCCACATACCCCCTCAGTTTATCAGGGCAGTAAAGGTACTATATTCAGCCCCTACAGCAAAGATTCTCGGAGTTGGATTTCAATCTATCCCTTTTAATATCCTTAACGGAACCAGGCAGGGATGCCCCCTATCTCCGATGCTATTCGCGTTGGCGATAGAGCCTCTGGCTCAGCTCATTAGAAAAGACCCCGATATTACAGGTGTCAGCTTCGGAGGATCTTCACACAAGATTGCATTATTCGCGGATGACGTGACACTACTTCTCACGTCACCATCTACATCTTTACCAGCAGTCTTTAAATGCCTAGATGTTTTCTCTAAATGTAGCTACTACAAACTGAACTATTCAAAGACGGAGGTGCTCCATATCAATATTCCTAATGCAGAACTAAAGTTACTGCATAGAAAATATGATTTCTTATGGTCTGATGTTTCCATCAAACACTTAGGTATACACCTAGGACCAGACCCTGATGTTGTAATTAAGAAAAACTTCACTGACCGTATACCGGAATTCAGGAGACTTCTCGAGAACTGGGAGTTCAGAGAGTTTTCATGGACGGGCCGAATTGCTGCGGTCAAAATGTCCCTCCTCCCAAAAATCACATACCTATTTCAGTGCATAACTTTCACAGTTCCTAGACCGATCTTAAATAAATTGCAGAGCCTGATTTCAGGATACGTATGGAAGGGAGGGAGACCCAGAATTGCTATGACAACTATCCAACTTCCTATCGACAGGGGAGGTCTGGCCTACCCGAGCGTTTTGATTTATCATGACGCTGCACGTCTGGCTCATCTGATGAGCTGGAGTCTAAGAGTCGATCAACCCAGATGGTTCGAGGTTGAGCAGTCCCTCCTTCCTGGGGGTGTCCTGCTCCCCGACCTACCCTGGATTCCTGTCCATATACGCACAACTATACGGATCACTCACCCTATTATTCTGAATACTTTGGTACAATGGGACTCCAGAAAAAAACATGGAATCTATTGCCCCTCACCCTTCACCCCTCTACAAGTTGCGAAACATCCTGATCTCTATGCCAGAGACTCATGTGAATGATTGGGCCGAAGCTGCTAATATGCCCATTGCATCCCTATATACCGGGGATGCACTCTTGTCATTCGATGAGGTCAAGACTATCCTCTTCATACCCTCCTCCCTGAGGTTTGAATACATCAGACTTGCGAGTATTCTTAAAGCTTGGGGACTGTCGGGGCAGCCCGCAAGAAATCCTACCAGATGGGAGCAAAGATGGAACATGGGCAAGTCGCTAAGGGGCACCCTTTCTTTCCATTATAGTCTCATGATCATGCCTCCACAACCTACAAAACATAGCCAATATAAGGCATGGGAGAGGGAACTTCAAATCGACAATGAGATTGCTATATGGCTTGGTGAGATTGTTAGAGCAAAGAAAATCTTACACAGTACGACTCTTTGGGAGCTGTACTATAAGATTACTGCACGTTGGCACTTCGTTCCGGTCACTCTAAATAAATTCTACAAAACGACATCTCCTCTGTGCTGGAGGAACTGTGGACATCTAGGCACACAAGCCCACATTTGGTGGGACTGCCCCATAATTAAAGAGACCTGGGGATTTGCATTCAACACCCTTGACTTACTCGGCATCTCTCTTAGCCCAGCCCCCTCAGTGGGTCTCCTGCACCACAAACTACCTGTAATGTCTGATGCAGACAAAAATATTACACTATATGTTCTTATGGCCACCAAGCTGGCTATTGCCAGAGATTGGAAACAAACTTCCTGCCCCTCTCCCCAAAAAATAACTGCAATACTTGATCATATCAGAAAGATGGAGGAGTTTGCATTCAGAAGCCTAAATAAGTTAGAACTTTATCATGAAACCTGGAGCAAGTGGAATGTGAAATTTTGTCCGTAGGGGCTTACACATACACATATACAATATTGGATCTATAATGGGGAGCGAGCTGACTTACCGGGGGGGGAGAGGTGGGGAATTTTTTTTTTTTTTTTTCTTTCCTCTCTCTTCTCTTTCTTTCCCTTCCCTCTCTCTCAAGCCCCTCTTCCCCTCATCCCTTATATCCCTCCCACCTGTACCCTATCATAACTTAATTGTACAGGCCTGCAAATGCAAATATGATTTGATCACAATCCTGGTAAATGATAGATACAACTGGAATGCACTGAATGATTTTAGATTAGGATACTAGACCATCACTAAAACTATACCTACTCACGAACATAAGAAAGTATCCCACATGACTGGGACAATAAAAAATAAAAATATAAAATGAGGTTATAATACATGTATGCAAGCTCATGTTTACTTAATAAGGTTGCTATGTTTTTTTTTATATACTTGTTATACATTGTGCCAACACTGACATGTATAAGCGTCATTTGGTGTCTCAAGAAATCTGTATTTCAAACCTTGTAATGACTTGATTGTTGAGATTGTATACTATTTGGCCTCTTGTGTTGGCTGTAACTGTTAAATTTCTGTTGTACCTCAATAAAAACTTATTTGGAAAAAAAAAAATTTGCCACCAAAAGTGAAAAAATTGTGTTCTAACACAAAACTTAACAGTTTGCTTACAAACTTAGTATGATTTGAGAACAACTGGCCCCTTTGTTCCAAAAAATATTCACATGCTGCAATACCTTGGTTGTGTGGTATTGATGAAAATAGGGACTCTACATCTATTGCCACTAGAGTCCAGCCATTCTCAACAGATACTCCATTGATAATTTTAAACACATCTTGGGTGTCTTTCACGTAAGATGGCAAACTTTGTAGACTAGGTCTCAAAATATAATACACATATTGTGATACCTTTTCTGTTAAGAAACCCTGGCCAGAAATAATGGGTCTGCCCGGTGGTGGTGGATTATTTTTGTGTATTTTGGGTATTGTATAGAATGTTGCCAGAGTAGGAAATTTAACTTTAAGGAATTCTGTCTCCATTTTATTTAGTAAACCATCTTGTACCCCCTCCTTGATCAGTTGTTCCAATGAATCTTTATACTCCTCTATTGGATTATTTTTAAGATTGATATATTGTTTTCTATCTAAAAGTTGCCTTGAGCATTCTTTTACATAGTCTGTAGTATTGAGTATTACTACATTTCCACCCTTGTCGGCCGGCTTTATAGCAATTGTTTTGTCATTTGTTAAATCGTTCAAAGCTTTTCTTTGGCTGTAAAGGCTAAAGGCTGTATCTATATCCAATGAATCAATATCTGATTCGACTAGTTTTAAAAAGTTATTCACACAGGCCACCTGTGATAAAGCTGGCTTGTATGAAGAACTATTTTTAAGAGTAGTATGTCCGATTTTCTTCAACTCTGAATCGGAAGTAATTTCTGCTGCTAGTTCTTCCAACTGTACTAGGGTTACCCTGTCATTAATATCCAAAGTTTCATGTTGTTTTGGATTTTTATTTTGGTAAATTTTTCTTAATACTATTTTCCTTGCAAACATTTGTACATCTTTGACAATTTCAAATTTATTACATCTATTTGTGGGTACATAATTCAATCCTTTTGATAACAGTTTAATTTCTTTATCATTAAGTTTTCTGTCTGAGAGGTTTATTACATCTTTTGTTATTTCTGTGTTTGTTGATTCCTTAATGGATATCTGTGTTTTTTCTACAGAATCCTCTCATGTTTCCCCCCCCCCCCTCTCCTTGTCTTCTTGTTCTTCTCCTGTATAAAAATCCTCTCCTATTTGCATTCCCTCTTCTTCTGAAGGTATTTAACTCTGTTCCTGAAACTTCCGATTCAGAGCTGCCAGATTATATATTTGTATAGTCATAAACTTTCCCTTCTTGGTAGTCTCCCCAATCTCTTTGGAACTTTCGTTTTTTCCTATATTTTATTTCTTCATGAATTTTTCTAACCTCCATTTTTGCCAAATCCATTAGTCTACGATGTTCATCTAGACTTTCCCATTTTTTAAGAGTTATTTCAATTTCTTTAATTTCCTGTTCAATTTTATTTTTTCTTAATTCATTTTCTCCTAACATTAATTCCTTCCAATTTAGGGAACATTCATCTGCATATTCCTCCCATTTCTTTTTGAAATCCTGAGTTAGAGGATTATTTAAATTTGTACCAGGTTTTTTCCTTATTCTAATTCCCCTAGGTATCATTTTGGCCTCAATGTATTTAGTTAGACTTGAAGTCTCCCATCTATACTTTTGTTCTTTTAGCAATTTTTGTTATAATCCTTAAAGGATTTATATATGTTATCAGTTGTATCAGTTTCATTATTAACATTGGTTGTATCTATATTTGTAGTAGAAAAAGTTTCTGCCATATCATATTCCCATGCTTGTTCATTAGAAAATGCCATTATGGTTAATTTAGAAGCTTCAGGGAAGCCACAATTCCTATGAATACACTGTATTTTGAAGTGTGCAGCACCAAAAAAATGAAAAATCCACTAGTGGATTGAAAGTATAACTTGTTAAATGATTTGGTTCACACTACTTCATTAGTTATACCTTACTCATTCGACTGACCTGATTGCTATAATTCATATCAGGACAAGACTGTGCTTGGGGGGAAATCATTTAAATTGTTACATCAAGGAGAAAAATCTATGGGCTCTAAGGCCGATATAAGATCCCTTTATTCGGCACCAGAGTATAAGGTGTCTTCCCACTTACTAGTTAATCATGAGAAAAGGGGATTACCCTAGCAGTTCCCAAAGGAACAGTGAACACAATCCCCATTAGATATGATAAACAATTATAAATTCAATTATATAATTATATATATTTATTAGCACACATATGATTAAATACATATTGTATATACAAATATAAATATATATTTAAAATAAAGAGAACATTTTCTTCTAGGTGAAGAACATAGGAATTTCAAGTATTTCTACTTATGTGTATATATATATATATATATATATATTTCTGCTTATAAGTATATATATATATATATATATATATATATATCTGCTTATAAGTATATATACACAGTATATCTACACACACATATATATATATATATATATATATATACTGTATATACTGTATATATATATATATATATATATATATATTTATATATATCTCAAAAGAGGACAGTACTTACCGCTCAGAAGAGTATCGTAGGTATAAAAATGTGGTGTCACCACTGGAGCAGTTATATAAGGTAATGTTCCCAAAGATGGGACAATGCCTACTCACATGTTGTTACCTCAACATTATGAGTTATGTAGAAATCAGAGGTAAAGTTGGTCCTCCCCCCTCGGCCCAACATTTTCAAGTCACTGTCGGGTGATAGAGTCCACAAAAGTGATAACTGGTTTAAAAAATTGTCCTTAGGCAGATAATTTGTGTGTAATCCTTGTTTCCAAATGATGAACATGCATAAAATAAATAAAACTTCTGTTGGGATAAGATGATATTAGTAAGGTTCACCAAAAAACATCTAATGCACCAAGCAAAGAAAATACACATATAAAGTTTAAAGTCTGTAAATACAAACACAATATGGTCCCTTGAAGTGTGCTGTTATGCACATATAGGACAACCATGTGAGTCAATAGTGAAACCGAGGTGGGGCGGAGCCTGACACATTTCACAACTCGATTGGTTGCTTCTTCAGAGGTAGGGGAAGCCTCCCTAGAACCTAATCTTTATGCCAGCATTCTCCTTAAACACAGCCCCATGACTAGTGGTGTCTTGCCGTCTTTGATTCTGGCAGACAGCACCATTATGGGCTAGTCTAATTTTCTGCACACTAACAGGTAGATTTAACAAACAGCGGATGCTGCTTTCTACGCCCAAAGTTTCAGGATCGCCTGAAAACAAAGTAAGTTAAGAAGCAGAGGTCGTAAGACCGCTGCTCCTTAACTTCTCTGCCACCTTTTAGGTGATGGACTGCAGTTATCCCAATCCGATATGTTCAGGAGGATTGACACCCCCCTCCTAGTGGCCGATTGGCTGCAAATGTGTAGGGGGCGGCATTGCACAAGCATTTCACAAGACATGCTTGTGCAATGTTAGATGCCAAAAGCATATGCTCTCTGCATTTAGCAATGTCCGGTGGACATGATCCGCTGCTTTTATTCCAATGGTTTACTGTTTCATTAAAAAATCAACATATATAAATAATTATATGTAACAACATGTGAGTAGGCATTTATCTTTTACTGCACCGACTTGTTTATAAAACGTACTGCACTAGGAGCATCTTCGGTTTTGTGCTCTTTCCCCCCCTTTTCTCTGTCTACACAAATGCATGCATACATATATATATATATAATTTGGAGCACCTTGTCATGTACAATATACCTTTAAAACCCTTTAAACATTTTTTTCAATAGTAAACTCTTTCTTTATTAAATATGTGTATATATGAGTGTAATATTTTATTTTAAAATGTTTTACATGTGGTTTGTGAAACTTTTATTTTAACCATAACCCTTTATTACAGGTCTCAGGTCACTCCAAGGGGTCTATTAATGTAGTTGCGGACAGACATGATCCGTTATAGTGAATCATGTCTGCCGCACATCGATAAATGCCGACAGCTTATGCTGTTGGCATTTATCATTGCACCAGCAGTTCTTGTGAACTGCTGGTGCTATACAGCCCCCTGCAGATTCGCAGCCAATTGGCCGCTAGCTGGGGGTATTTGATCGGGCTGATTGCTGTCCGCCACCTCAGAGGTGGCGGACGAGTTAAGGAGCAGCAGTCTTAGGACCGCTGCTTCTTAACTTCCGCTTCAGTCAGTACTGAAGCGGAGATTTACGGAAGCAGCATCCGCTGCTTCATAAATCGACCCCTAAATCTTCTAGCTCTATTTTGTCTTTTGTTCTAAAGCAAGCCATAACTTGCAACTTGTAATATGAGCAATATCCATCACAATATCTATTTAACCCCTTAACGACCGAGGACGTGCAGGGTACGTCCTCAAAAAAAAGGCAGTTAACGCCTGAGGACGTACCCTGCACGTCCTCGGTGTGGAAAGCAGCTGGAAGCGATCCTGCTCGCTTCCAGCTGCTTTCCGGTTATTGCAGTGATGCCTTGATATGGAGGCATCCTGCAATAACCTTTGTAAGCCATCCGGTGCAGAGAGAGCCACTCTGTGGCCCTCTCTGCACCGGAGATCGGTGGTTCACTGCGTTGGTGGGTGGGAGCCGGACCGGGAGGCGGGTGGTGGCCATCGATGGCCCTGGTGATGTGGAGGGGGGTGGGATCGTGGGCGGGGATGGCTGGGGGCGCCCACGGGTGCGCGCGCATGCACGGGAGGGCGGGCGCGTGCACGGGGAGGGAGCGGGTGGGAACCGCTACACTACAGAAAATGCTACAATAAAAAATGTTAATAAATGCCTAAAACTTAAAACAAAAAAACGATCAGCAAGGTGGTGGGGGTTTGTCTGTGTGGGGGGGAAGTTACACTACAGAAAAAAAAACAAACAAACCAAAAATAGCACTTTTTTTTTGCAAACTGGGTACTGGCAGACAGCTGCCAGTACCCAAGATGGCCCCCAATAAGGCAGAGGGGAGGGTTAGAGAGCGGTTTTGGGGGGATCAGGGAGGTTGGGGGCTAAGGGGGGATCCTACACAGTAGCATATGTAAATATGCTAAAAAAAATATTATTTTTTTTTAAAACCCTTTTATTTTAGTACTGGCAGACTTTCTGCCAGTACTTAAGATGGCGGGGACAATTGTGGGGTGGGGGAGGGAAGGGAGCTGTTTGGGAGGGATCAGGGGGTGGGATGTGTCAGGTGGGAGGCTGATCTCTACACTAAAGCTAAAATTAACCCTGCAAGCTCCCTACAAACTCCCTAATTAACCCCTTCACTGCTAGCCATAATACACGTGTGAGGTGCAGCAGGATTTAGCGGCCTTCTAATTACCAGAAAGCAATGCCAAAGCCATATATGGCTGCTATTTCTGAACAAAGGGGATCCCAGAGAAGGATTTACAACCATTTGTGCCATAATTGCACAAGCTGTTTGTAAATGATTTCAGTGAGAAACCTAAAATTGTGAAAAATTTAACGTTTTTTTTTAATTTGATCGCATTTGGTGGTGAAATGGTGGCATGAAATATACCAAAATTGGCCTAGATCAATACTTTGGGATGTCTACTAAAAAAAAATATATACATGTCAAGGGATATTCAGGGATCCCTGAAAGATATTAGTGTTCTAATGTAACTAGCGCTAATTTTGGAAAAAAGTGGTTTGGAAATAGCAAAGTGCTACTTGTATTTATGACCCTATAACTTGCAAAAAAAGCAAAGAACATGTAAACATTGGGTATTTCTAAACTCAGGACAAAATATAGAAACTATTTAGCATGGGTGTTTTTTGGTGGTTGTAGATATGTAACAGATTTTGGGGGTCAAAGTTAGAAAAAGTGTGTTTTTTCCATTTTTCCTCATATTTTATAAAATTTTTTATAGTAAATTATAAGATATGATGAAAATAATGCTATCTTTAGAAATTCCATTTAGTGGCGAGAAAAACGGTATATAATATGTGTGGGTACAGTAAATGAGTAAGAAGAAAATTACAACTAAACTCAAACACCGCAAAAATGTAAAAATAGCCTTGGTCCCAAACGGACAGAAAATGGAAAAGTGCTGTGGTCATTAAGGGGTTAAAGTATAGGGCATGCTAAAGCAATGTCAGCTGCACTAAACCTTTTCTGGTAAATATGTTTTACCATGGACATGTAATATCAAGTTGCAAGCTAGCTTTAGCTTCTTCTGGCTATATTGATATTGCACCCTGCGCTATCATTAGCGCTCCACTTGTAACCTTGGTCTTGGTGTGATCGACAGCTGACAAAAAGTAGAAGACTATATATTTCTATTAGAAGGATTGATATCCTTGGGGAATGGGCTAACAAATGAGATGGTGCCTTTGTGAGTGCAAAGTCGAAACATATATATATTTATAGTGAAGATTGGATTAGCCGTGTTAGTCCAGTAGATAAGATGCTCAAATAACAAAGTATTGCAGTACGCAGTGATACCTTTTTTATGGGACTAACATAATATTTCAAAGACAAGCTTTCGAGAGTTTTCCTCCCTTCCTCAGGTCTGAAGATTGATCAGTATTGCTTCAGACCTGAGGAAAGGAGGAAAACTCTTGAATATATATATATATATATATATATATATATATATATACTGTATATATATCATATATATATATATATATATATATATATATATATATATGTATTCATATACATATAAAGGTATAGATATATATTTTACAAAAACAAAAACATATACAGATATATATATATATATATAAAAATTTAAGAATAGGCAAGCGCACGAGAGGCACTCCTAGTGCAGTATGTCTTAAACGGATACACTTCTAAAACAAAGGTAAATATCCGCACTCATTTGTTTCCATCTCATCCACTATGAGGTATTTATACAGCTCAGTGATATAGATGGTGTCTCTTTAATGTCAGCCAACAAACGTCCTCCAATTTCTCCCAGGATCTCATAGGCCTAGATTTAGAGTTTGGCGGTAGCCGTGAAAACCAGCGTTAGAGGCTCCTAACGCTTGTTTTTACCGCCCTCCGGTATTTAGAGTTTAGTTACCGACACTCAAAAATCTCCCAACGCACAAATCTCTACCGACAGCTCAGACCCAGTAGTTAACATCTACCGACAAGATAAACATCCACGAATCACAAAACAAATATTACACAAAGTACACTTACACTCATACAAACACTACACTATATTTATTTTTCAGATTTAATATTTTTTCTTCAAAATAGAAAGGATCAAAGTTGCGAGATCTCGGGTGTTAGAAAAAAAAACAACACAAATCCATTTTGCTATTGACTTACATTGACACACGGGAAAACACACTCATATAGCTTCATATAACTAATAATATTATCACAAACATACACTCATCAATGCATACAAACAATATACACCACATTACATACACAAACAAGTTACTTATTACAAAATGAACACGATTTAGCTACTTTTTCACACAAGCTCATGACGTCACTCACTTTACGCTCAAAACCAGTCTTGGATTTTATTTACACACAAATTTTGAGCCTCCATTGACTTCTATGGGGAAGACGTGCTCGTGCACGCGACAGACAGATTTCCCTAACGCACGCAAAAAGCATAGACCAAAAAACTCCAAATACCAGCGCTAGAAATCGGGAAAAAAAACATGCTTTTCTGCGTTAGACCCAGCTATGACAAATAGATCAAGAAATGCCTATTTCCCTATGGTGGACTTATGGATTTTACTTATTGAATATTCACAACAGCATTAAATTGTTTGATACTTTTACATTACATCAACTACAAATCAACATCACTAGTAACAAACATTTTTTTAAAAAAAACACACATTTAAACGGACACAAAAATAATTACAACATTTCAGGATTCACAAACAGTACACAATGGGAAACACCTCTCATTTACCTTTATTATTGCATTTCATTTATTCAACTCATATGCTTGCAGCAACAGCATATCTACATAGGCTTAACACATGATCCTTCATGGATGCACATACATTACTTTTAACATTCACTCATACATGTGCATTCAAATGATGGGGGAAAAACACATTACATTCTCTCTAGGAATCACAAAACAGAACATATGGATTTTACTGTACTTTTAACATCATGATTCCATCACAATAAACCATTAGGAGTTACGTACAAGAAGAACATCATTACACCAGATTACAGATGTCACTTTATGGGAAGGAACAACAATGCACACATTTATATTTTATTCAGCACACAATAACAATGTAGCACAATTCAACAACACAATGAGGATTTCAGAACTACATAGGCAGGTTAATAATATGATGACGTCATTAGAAGATTCAACCATACATATTACAGATTTACGACTGTACCGCCCCTTTCAGAACTTTAACACTCAATACTACAATACAACATATACGTAAATGACAGTTTGGAACATCATTATTAGGGCGATTTTAATGGGACGCATACAATATTGGCATCTCAGCAATCACTTATATATATAATACTACAGATGACAGCCGGAAGTTCTTCAGTATTAGTGCCAATTTAATGGGACGCATACAATATTTACAGCTCGGCAATCACTTATATATACAATACTACAGATGACAGACGGAAGTTCTTCAGTATTAGTGCCATTTTAATGGGACGCATACAATATTTACATCTCGGCAATCACTTATATATACAATACTACAGATGACAGCCGGAAGTTATTCAGTATTAGTGAGATTTTAATGGGACGCATACAATATTTACATCTCGGCAATCACTTATATATACAATACTACAGATGACAGCCGGAAGTTCTTCAGTATTAGTGCGATTTGAATGGGACGCATACAATATTGACATCTCGGCAATCACTTATATATACAATACTACAGATGACAGCCGGAAGTTATTCAGTATTAGTGCCATTTTAATGGGACGCATACAATATTGACATCTCGGCAATCACTTATATATACAATACTACAGATGACAGCCGGAAGTTCAGAATTATTATGCAGATTTTAATGGGACGCGTACAATATTGACATCTCGGCAATCACTTATATATACAATACTACAGATGGCAGATGTTACTTTATCGTTTACAAACAATATTGCAGCAACATTGATCGATCACATTCGATGCACATTATACACAACTATGCACTTTCATTCATGTTAGCCTGGACGTGTGCTTTTTACTATAAGATCGCGTTTAATAAATATTGATTACGCATATGATCAAACATTACAAACATGCACTGTATGTGTGATATTTGACACTTTCACATTGAGATTCATTGGGGGAAAACAACATTTCAGCAAACACCTAAAAAAACGCCCACTTTGAAAGCATTCTCGCCGCTCACATACAAACAAGTGAATACAATTAGCAATCATTACAAACTCATTACCATTGGACTAATTGTACTATAAATCCCCCAAACAACATGGCCAAAGCATCCATGGTGATCCACATCAATTCGCATACCTTGTTACTCCTTGCTCTGCTGTTTGGAAAGAAGGATGATGATGACATGGTAGACGGTGCTGGTGCTGCTATTGGCAAACTAGCTGTTGATAGAATTAGGCAGCCTCGGCGGCTCAGAGTGAGACGAAGGGCTCGTCTGGTTCCAGGTCCTCGTGTCTACAGGGTGAGACCCACCTTGGAAAACATGAGCGACTTTGAGGTTTATGATAAGTATCGGCTCAATCGCGAACAGCTCATTGGCCTTTACGATCTTCTTAAACCTCATTTGGAGCCACGTATAAGAATAAGGACTGCTGTTCCCGGCATAAGTAAGATGCTAAGTTGTCTATACATCCTGGCTTCCGGGAGTTTTCAATCCGGAGAAATGTACATGCATGGCCTGTATCAAGGTACATTCTCTGTGGTGTTTGATAACTTTATGGACGCCATGGTACGTATCAGTAAGCATTACATAGGATTCCCACAGAATGATGGTGATTGGAGGCGCCTGAAGCGGGAATTCTTTGATATTGCTCAATTGCCCAATGTCTTGGGAGCCATTGATTGTACCCACATTGCGCTGCATGCTCCAATTGATGTCTTGCCCTTCAGAAATCACAAACATTTTCATAGCCTCAACGTGCAGTATGTTTGTCACGCACGGATGAGGATTATGCATGTGTGTGCGAATTTTGGAGGGGCTTGTCATGATGCCCGCATCCTCTCTCTGTCCACCCTGTGGCAGCAGTTTGAGGAAAGACAAATGCCCCCTGGTTATCTCGTTGGTGAGTATTTGTGCACAACATGGTTAATTAGTTAGACAATTGCCACTGTAGTCTTAAAATGTTAGCGTAATATTCAGCTATAGGATGCAATTTAACCATTTCTTTATATTTTCGCAAATGTCTACTTTTAGTTCAATGCAGATATGTAGCATGTCTTACCTTAAATGCTCAGATAGAGAATGCAATGTAACCATTTAGTTGGTATTTTACACAAGGTCTGGTTTAGGAGAAATACGCATATGTAGCATGTCTTAGCTGAAATGGGAAGATAGCAGCAAATGCAATTTAACCATGTCATTGTCTCTTTCCGCTAATGTCAACTTTTAGTTCAAGGCAGATATGTAGTATGTCTTACCTTAAATGCTCAGATAGAGAATGCAATGTAACCATTTAGTTGGTATTTTAAACAAGGTCTGGTTTAGGAGAAATACGCATATGTAGCATGTCTTAGCTGAAATGGGAAGATATTAGCAAATGCAATTTAACCATGTCATTGTCTCTTTCCGCTAATGTCTACTTTTAGTTCAATGCAGATATGTAGCATGTCTTACCTTAAATGCTCAGATAGAGAATGCAATGTAACCATTTAGTTGGTATTTTACACAAGGTCTGGTTTAGGAGAAATACGCATATGTAGCATGTCTTAGCTGAAATGGGAAGATATTAGCAAATGCAATTTAACCATGTCATTGTCTCTTTCCGCTAATGTCTACTTTTAGTTCAATGCAGATATGTAGCATGTCTTACCTTAAATGCTCAGATAGAGAATGCAATGTAACCATTTAGTTGGTATTTTACACAAGGTCTGGTTTAGGAGAAATACGCATATGTAGCATGTCTTAGCTGAAATGGGAAGATATTAGCAAATGCAATTTAACCATGTCATTGTCTCTTTCCGCTAATGTCTACTTTTAGTTCAATGCAGATATGTAGCATGTCTTACCTTAAATGCTCAGATAGAGAATGCAATGTAACCATTTAGTTGGTATTTTACACAAGGTCTGGTTTAGGAGAAATACGCATATGTAGCATGTCTTAGCTGAAATGGGAAGATAGAGAATAATATTGAACTAGATTATTCTTTTAAAAAATAAACATTTGTTAGTGGATTATCGTGTACACAAACATTTTTGGGAATCAAAATACAATTTTGAGGATTCAGTTTGAATTATGTTCTGTTCATAATTTATAGGTGATTCTGGTTACATGAGCCGGCCTTGGCTTATTACTCCCTTACGTAGCCCTACTGATGTGGCTCAGGAGCGCTACAATAGGGCGCATAAGAGAACCAGGGCTGTGGTTGAAACAATGTTCGGGCTCCTGAAAATAAGATTCAGGTGCCTTGACAGGTCGGGAGGAGCCCTCCAGTACAACCCAAAGAAGGTGGCTAAGATCGTTATAACCTGTAGTGTCCTGCATAATATTGCACAGCGGGCTGGGATGCTGCAGGCCGTCCAGGCGCACCGAAACCTACTCAGAGATGAGGAGGACGATCCAGTTCTAGAGGGGCCATTCCGGGACGAGGGGCTCAATGTCAGAGCAGACATCATCAACCACCACTTTAGACGGTAAATAATAGAAGTTAGATTGGAGTATTGTCAATAGATGTGAACTCTAGGGAAATGACAAGTAGAGAATTGTGCAAACATATTAGGATTGTTCATCAAATGCTAAAATATTAATATAGGTGATGCTCTGGTCATTGGGTCCTGTAGCGAGTCTTTGCCGCCTGGTTTTTAAAGAGAACATCAGCTGATAAGTATAAATGTATGGACTGTTGCTGGCATGAATTGTACACAAATAAATCATATGGCATACATTTTCAAAACTAGTATTTAGTTTACACATTACTTAAAATGTAAATACTCAGAAAGGGATCCTCTAGCATAACTATCCTCTAGCATGACTATGGTTCAAAGTCACACATTAGAGGTTCGTTCTGCTCAATATGACTCATCTTCACACTTGATTGATAGAACATAACACAAGATGCTACACACGCTTATTAAGCTAGTGACAGAAATGAGGGGTGGGAGAGGGGTACAGAACTGATTCACACACTTGTAGTAATAATTTTTATAAAACCTTTTATGCCATTAGGGAGATGACTTCATGTAAAGACTGAAAGGGAAGAATTCGAAGAATGACAGTGAAGAATTCCCAGACTGACAGTGGAAAAAGACAAGATTGAAATTGAAGAATACCAATGGGATCATGTCTGGCATTATCTTTCAAATCTGCTGACCTTGAAAACCATACAAAGACATGTTCACATGGTAAGTGCCAACTATTTGAGAATAAGGCTGTGGAGGCATCCTATTGGAGACACTTAGATTATTTTTACATTTTTAGATGGTATTTCACAGTCCTCTATTTTTGAAATGATGAATAAGACACCTATTGAAGATCACCTGTTTTCTCCAGAATTGACTTTCAAAGACCATGCATTATCCAGGTTGGTTTACCAATGCATGCTAGTTAAGAATCACAGGAAGAATGTAGAATATTTGTAGCTTACATACATTAGTCATACTTTGTTCATAATTAGATATTTAGGTATCACAATCAGACACTTAGATTATGTTTAAATTTTAGATGGTATTTCACAGTCCTCTATTTTTGAAATGATGAATAAGACACCTATTGAAGATCAACTGTTTTCTCCAGAATTGACTTTCAAAGACCATGCATTATCCAGGTTGGTTTACCAATGCATGCTAGTTAAGAATCACAGGAAGAATGTAGAATATTTGTAGCTTACATACATTAGTCATACTTTGTTCATAATTAGATATTTATGTATCACAATCAGACACTTAGATTGTTTTTAAATTTTTAGATGGTATTTCACAGTCCTCTATTTTTGAAATGATGAATAAGACACCTATTGAAGATAACCTGTTTTCTCCAGAATTGACTTTCAAAGACCATGCATTATCCAGGTTGGTTTACCAATGCATGCTAGTTAAGAATCACAGGAAGAATGTAGAATATTTGTAGCTTACATACATTAGTCATACTTTGTTCATAATTAGATATTTATGTATCACAATCAGACACTTAGATTATTTTTAAATTTTTAGATGGTTTTTCACAGTCCTCTATTTTTTAAATGATGAATAAGACACCTATTGAAGATCACCTGTTTTCTCCAGAATTGACTTTCAAAGACCATGCATTATCCAGGTTGGTTTACCAATGCATGCTAGTTAAGAATCACAGGAAGAATGTAGAATATTTGTAGCTTACATACATTAGCCATACTTTGTTCATAATTAGATATTTAGGTATCACAATCAGACACTTAGATTATTTTTAAATTTTAGATGGTATTTCACAGTCCTCTTTTTTGGAAATGATGAATAAGACACCTATTGAAGATCACCTGTTTTCTCCAGAATTGACTTTCAAAGACCATGCATTATTCAGGTTGGTTTACCAATGCATGCTAGTTAAGAATCACAGGAAGAATGTAGAATATTTGTAGCTTACATACATTAGCCATACTTTGTTCATAATTAGATATTTAGGTATCACAATCAGACAAAGGAATACATATTATAGTTGATATAGAGGAATTTGAATGGACATTAAATATTACATTTATGTTCAGCATACATATATGTATTTTTGATTATTTAAATGTGATATACATTATTATGTATAATTAGAAATGCTGATATTTAAATGTAATTTTTATTACACAATATAATGGTGTATGTTTTTTTTGTTTTTTAATCCAATAATTTAAGTCATAAATATCTTGATAAAATGTTGCACAAAGTTAGAGCATAGACACAAGATGATTGTAAATGTATTTTATGAATATTTTACAACGTGTGTATTAACTTTGTAAAATATTTTTTTTTTCTTTCAGATTTTCATCTGATGACTTCCAGGAATTTTTTTTTATTTTTTTGTTAAAATAATCTTTTTTTTTTTTTTTAAATGGTAATAATCAACATTTTATTATTAAATACCCTCTTTTGAACATATTATAATAAATATCCATATAATCTGTCAATAAAAAACAATTTGCCTCCCATGACTGGTAGTTGTCTATTTGACAAGCACATGCATAAGATCAAATTAGGCATCATGTATAGCATTAATTTTAGAAAATCCACTGATTCAGAGAATATTAAAGTCAACTATCTTTTTTAAATTAATTGGGGAGTGAAATCCATCGATGCTTTTATTGTGTAATTTTTAGATGTTAATTTTTTTAAATATTTTCGGATATGTAGTCAGAATTTGACATAAATTTATTTGTTTCACTTTTAAGAAGGGGAAGTGGTTCACTTTTATTAAAGTGACAGTGTTGCTGAATGTAAAATTTCTTTTCTAAGATCTTGTATCTTCCTTAGGTATCTAAAAACATAATTTAATTAAATTTATCTTTTAAAAAAATAAAATATTAGGTCAGTTAACTTCATATTTTGCACAAGCTAGTTATTGGATGCCATGTTAATTGATTTTATGTTCTAGTGGAGTCATTTAAAGGGTCATTTAACTATAGTTATTAATATTATGTAATTTTTAAAATCTTACCTCTTGGGTTAGACATCACATATCTATATATAATTTTCATTCCCCTTTAGTTTCTTTCGACAATGTTAAATCAACATTCCGAATGTTTTGGTCCTTAAAGGGACATTCACAAAATATATTGTGTATTGAATTTTAAACAATCATAAAAGAATTTTAACATATTTATAAAGTACTATTGAATTACATTCAGTCTTTAAATATACTTAGAAAAAGATACATCAATGCACATATCTTAGACAATTACATAAGGCATCTATGTGCAACTAACAATCAGCATCAAAATAGCCTATGTAGATATGTATTTAATCCAAGAATATATATAATTAAAATCTAATGATCGAATAACAAAACATATTAAGTTGTTCAAATATTATAATCTTCTCCAAAATGCATAAATAACATATAGCTTAATGTCCCTCTAAGCTGAAGACTGCGAAATACATCCATTACAATATATATTTCATTCAGTGTGTAAAACAATCCAGAAGTTAATATAAATATGCTTAACTCATATGTTATACTAATTTTGCCAAAGGAAGGTGCCTAGGTTTATGATATTTCAAGCATTATTGTGAAATGTCTCCTTAAAGGGACATGAACTCAAAATATACTTAAAGGGACACTGAACCCAATTTTTTTCTTTTGGGATTTAGATAGAGCATGCAATTTTAAGCAACTTTCTAATTTACTCCTATTATCAAATTTTCTTAATTCTCTTGGTATCTTTATTTGAAAAGCAAGAATGTAAATTTAGATGCCGGCCCATTTTTGGTGAACAACCTGGGTTGTTCTTGCTGATTGGTGGATAAATTCACTCAACAATAAACAAGTGCTGTCCAGAGGGCTAAACCAAAAATTGTCTGGCTCCTTAGCTTAGATGTCTTCTTTTTCAAATAAAGATAGCAAGAGATCAAAGAAAAATGTATAATAGGAGTAAATTATAAATTTGCTTAAAATTGCATGCTCTATCTGAATCACCAAAAAAAAATGGGTTCAGTGTCCCTTTAAATAGGGGTTAAACATTTTTGGATACATTTCAAGTAGCATGCTAAATAAAGTTAGCTCGGGTCACAATACGAAATTTCACAGCCATGATAACCTGCGTGTTTATTGCAAATTGAATGTAAAAGGGTGTGCACGAGTGCAAACACAATTTTTGGTCGTCGGATTAGCACAAGTGAAGACTTAGGGGTATATTTATGAAGCAGCGGATGCTGCTTATTCTGCACAAGCCTTCAGGCTCACTAGAAATGTAAGTTAAAGGGTCACTGTAACCAAAATTTTTCTTTCGTAATTCAGATTGAGCATGACATTTTAAGCAACTTTCTAATTTACTCCTATTTTCAATTTTTCTTCGTTCTCTTGCTATCATTATTTGAAAAAGAAGGCATCTAAGCTTTTTTTTGGTTTCAGTACTCTGGACAGCACTTTTTTATTGGTGGATGAATTTATCCACCAATCAGCAAGGACAACCCAGGTTGTTCACCAAAAATGGGCCGGCATCTAAACTTACATTCTTGCATTTCAAGTAAAGATACCAAGAGAATGAAGAAAATTTGATAATAGGAGTAAATTAGAAAGTTGCTTAAAATTTCATGCTCAATCTGAATCATGAAAGAAAAATTTTGGTCAGGGTCAGTAGATGAAGATTGGTGGATGCACAGAGATGCCTTATGTGATTGGCTCAACCATGTGCATTTAAATTTCTTCTGTTGAGGATATCTAAATACAAAGATAAATTGAGTTACATTTTAAAGTCTAAACATATTTGATCTCTACAGATCATTTGATACAATTGTTTGGTTGTAATGTCTATTTAAAAATAAAGACGCCATTGCACAATAACATATATGAGCAGTTCAGACAAATACAAGCTCGAGGTTTATTTACTAATAACAAACAAACCTGTAGTTTAACATCTATAAACAGATTATCCAAGTTACTGACATTATAACCTGAATTTGAACATTCAGAAATGTGGCGTGGGAAACGGATCTTGAAACACCAGATTTGCATCTTTAAACATTAGAGTCTAATGTCACGCAATAGCACACAATCAATGTGCATTATAAATACATTTAATAGAGCAATGTCAATACTTCACAATAAGTCACCAAATTGATTTTATGAACAATAAAGACATACAATATTAAATGTGTATTAATCCAACGTATTTGTATTAAAGAAACAGACCGTTATTAAACCGAGAAATGTCTACAACATTTAATAATGTGACAGTATTAGATTTTAAAGAGAATTTAAACATTAATATTTAACGGATCACGGATATTAAATCTGCGTCACACATATCCGCATGACAGGCCCATGAGTTACAAATAAGTCTACATGAAAAATGAAGTAACAGCACCACCAGGAGGTATGTGTATGAAAGTTGCTAAGATATGAAACATTAAGGAACGGCCAATCAGAGTTCATCACACAAACACAACTTGAGTCAGGATGGTCTCACAGACATTCAAACAATATTTCAAACTTTAATCCAATCAGATGTACAGATAACTTGTCCCATGGTGCATCTCATGTTTACTTCACCATATAAAAGTCCATTACACGTTGCCATCTTTGTCAGTTCTCTAATGCCTGCTGGTATATTATTATAATATTCTCTCTCTATATATATATATATATATACACACATCTCAACAGGCATGAAACCTCCCAGGTTTACCAAGCAGGAGAGCGCTGCACTGGTCCACACCGTCAAGGACTTTTATCCCCAGCTGTTTGGGAACAAGAGGAGGTTGACAGATGCGCCTGTTAAGAAGGCCCTCTGGGAGTCTATCACCAATGCGGTTCAATTGGTGTGTGGCGTCCACAGGAGCCAGGATCAGATCATGTGGAGATTCGGAGATATTAGGTTGCGCTTGACAAAAAAAGTCGCCCTCATAAGGGAGAGGGTACAAGCCCGTAAAAGAGGGGGCCAAAGAAAGGCCCCGCGGAAACTCTACCTACTCCCTTATAAGGTGACTTTATGCGAGCTCCTCACTCACCGGGTCCCCAAAAGATTTAGATCCTCGCCATCCTCGGCCTCCTCTTCTTCCCTCCCAGCTGCTGGATCTGAAAGTCCTGACCCGGGGGCCAGGGCAGCTGCTTCTCCGTCCGGTGGCCTGGGAGGAGCGGAAAGAGAATCTGAACCAGGTAACTATCCAACTTCATATAATATATAAATATTTGATTAGATTTGTAAGAAATGTGTATATAGTCAGATACTAAACCTATATAGATCTCACAACATACGCTACATATGATGTTTAGAAATCTGATTTTTCATTAGTGACACATGAAATAGGAATGATGTTTCTTGCGCTCTACAGAATATGCGTCACAGAGCGAAAATGGAATTGCGCATACACGTTAACATGGGTTTGCTGTAAGTGGCATTGCTTTACACATGTTGGTCAAATGACGGATGCGTAATTCCGCTTGGAATCATTGCGCAATGATCCCGAAAATTAGAATTGCGCATACACGTTAACATGGGTTTGCTGTAAGTGGCATTGCTTTACACATGTTGGTCAAATGACGGATGCGTAATTCCGCTTGGACTCATTGCGCAATGATCCCGAAAATTAGAATTGCGCATACACGTTAACATGGGTTTGCTGTAAGTGGCATTGCTTTACACATGTTGGTCAAAATGAAATGTGAATTATTATATATGTGAAGAATACAGTATTCTTATTTTCAATATTATACATAATAAAAAAAAGACTAGCAGAATCAAAATAAATAATAACATATGTCCATCAATTGATGAGAATGAAATAACACAAAAAATTAATTAAAGCTACAGTAAACAACACAACTGATTGAAAATAAGAGTACAGGATATATTTATGATGAATTTAATTGAGGAAACAATTAACTCATGGGACTACTAAAAGATTAATAGTTTTTAATTGATTTGGTAATAATGTAAAGATTTTAAACATGGCATGATTTGTATTAATGATATCCAATCCTCATTTAATATATTACAGATCGTGATGTTGGTGCTGGAACCTCAAGCCAGGGCTTGTCACAGTATGGTATGTCTCATTTTAATTGACATTTGTCTTAGAAACATGGACAGAACATTACATACAAAATCCACATTGTTCAATATTTATATGTATCCACAAAATGGATTTGTAAAATATTTACAAATAAGAATTAAAAAAAAAAACCATATGATTACATAGTAATACTAATCTGAATTTTTATTGAATTTAAGATATCCCATCTATTCTTGATATCTTCATTTTAATGTAAGATTCTTTGAATGTCCAATTTATATTCTTCCCCTGTGTATTGCTTAATCTTATTTGGATACATTTTGACAAAATTCACACACTTTTGCATATGTTTTGATTTTAAAAATATAGATTCAATTTTTGAAATTGATCACGTCATTTAAGGGACATGCCAACTAAATTTTACATTGAATGATTTTGAAACGTGATTTTATTGTTTTGTATAAACATTTTATGAGCTAAATTGGTTCAGTCTATTGTTTTAGTTCTTCTAAAAACATATTGATTTTGGTTTAGGTTAAACAATGCATTACTGGTATTATCCGGCTGTTTTTTTATGCATAAATTGGTATTTTTTCAAAAATTAAAATCTTGTGTTCAGATAACAGTAGTACATAGTTTCAAAAAGTATACAATTACACATTTTGAGCTTCATGTCCCTTTAAGAGAGGATAATTAAATAATTTTTAGGATATCCTTAACTAACATATTAGATTGTAATTGCATGCTCCATCCCATTCATTACATCAACATATGGAGTAGAGAATTCATTAACAGCAACATTGTCAAATCAATATATTTTTATATTAAAGGGACACTGAGCTAAAATTATTACTGTTGTCATTCAGATAGAGCATGCAATATTAATCAAAATTTAAATATAATACTATAATCATATTTTAAATATTCTATTGATAAATGTATTTTAAAATCAAGAATGTACGTTTTGTGTTTTTATTGATGATTGGTGGATACCTTCAACAAACAATATTTATTGAATCCAATATTGCTTATCTGTCTTTAAGATTAAAATGTAGCAAAATTAAAATTATAATAGGAGTCAATGTTAAATAATTTGGAACAGTTTGAACAGTTAAATCACTGATTGAAATAAATCATGTCAGTGTCCCTTTGATAAACAATAGATTCATTAATCCTTACATTCTTTGGATTAAACAATATTGATATATAATTCACATATTCACTGTTTGAGTTACTTTCTAGATATAAGCAAACTCTAACAGCACCATGATTACATATTTGTACAAATCAATTTGGTTTGGTATTGTGATCAATATGTGTTGTGTCCTAAACAAGATTACTGTACATTGCACAAATGTCTCGATGTGCCACATGTTTTTGTTTATATTTGTCAACAGCTGTTATTCTAAATGTGGTTTGTGTGTATTCTTTTAAGAACATTGATCAATGGGTATATTTAGATATGCAATAGCATCGTATGAAATTAAACATATGTTAAATACATTATTTTTTACATAATCCCCTTGATTCAATCAAACATTTTGTATTCTAATGACTGCTCTATTCTTCACATTTTCAAGTTGAGTATTCTTATAAATCGATACAGATGTGATTTAGTGCTATCCAAAATGTGTTCACTAATATATATCTCTATCATTCATAGAGAGAGTTGTTGTGGGAAGCCCAGAGGGATCCAGCACTGACTCAGAGCTGCAGTTGCAGTCTTCTGGTAAGTCCATTGACTCATTTATATGTCATTGAAGGTGTATTGGTAATCAATATTATGAGCATGATTCTGATGAAGCATTACATTTTAAACAAACATATAATTTACTCCTCTGATTATATATCAATTTTATTTTAATATTGAAAGATTAAGAATTACAATGTTCTTATTCTACACCTTTGTTATTCAGAAGATGTATAGCATATGTTTGTTTACATGTTCAATTTTGACAACAATCATCAAGTGATACACACATGAGAAATCTTAAATGTTCAATGTACTATGCTTTTATGATTTTTAAATTAATACAAACAATAAATCGAAAATATGAATCATTTAGAATAACTAATCTAATGTCATTTGTGTGCTCCATCAAAATGATGTAAATCTGAACTTTGGGTGTGTATATCTTTAATGCAACATTGATGTGTGTCTTTGAGCAACAGTAACATATGTTATAATATCTGATCTTAACGTGTACACAACATGTTATGTTTTACAGAGATTGATTTAACATGTGGGACGGAGGAGGAAGAGGCTCCCTTGAAGTCTGATGGTATGTGAAATATATCTAACATGTATCCAACATGTTGCTTTATTGGAAATCATTTTATTGAATACATTCAAAGTCTACAGCTTTTTCACTTTAAAAAGGAATATTATTTGTCTGTTCAAATACACTACTGCCCCCTTTCTATATCAGGCAGCATGAAAATATGCTTGGATTTTTTTTTTGGATTTCTAATTCATGCCATCATGATGTCACATGCATATTCCAGGTCAAACCACAATAAAAAATTTAAAATTGTACAGACAGTCATTGCTATTCATCTGGGTGCCTATATGCATACCATATCCTCATGTCATCATTGTTTAGAAATTCAAACACACTTCTAAGTATATTGAAAACATAATCAAGTTGAAATGCGTTGATTTGATTTCATGATGTATGAGATGTTAATATATTTGTATTATTTATTTCAGATGGATCCTCCACTTCTGATCATCAGTTTACCGCCCATGCCCAGTCCTCTGCCCAGTCCCCTGCCCAGGCCCAGACCCCTGCCCAGTCCCCTGCCCAGACCCCTGCCCAGGCCTCTGCCCAGACCCCTGCCCCTCCACAGACCACAGACCCTCCTGGCCCTTCACATTTTTCCTATCCTGTCCCTCACAAAAAATGCCCCTTCGTCCCCCTTCGCCACTCTCCCCGTCTTTTGGCCCGTACAGCTACCCCAGCTGCCCAGCCCCCAACTCACCACTCCCCAGCTGTACGGGCTACCCCAGAGCAGCAGCTCATCCCTCCCCAACCCAATCCCATCCCTCCCCCCTGTCTCAACCTTCATTGTCCTGGGTGTCGGATTGTCCTTCCCAGGCACAGCTGTAAGTATCATTCAAAATCAACATTATAAGATACTTAAAGGTGCACTGAAGGAAAATTGTTTCTATTGTGATTCAAATAGAGCATGCAATGTTAATCAAATTTTTAATTTACTACTCTTATCAATTATTCTTCATTCTCTTGCTATCTTTATTGAAACAAAAAAAATGCCTATAATTTATTTTAAATAGAAAAAAAGTCTGGACATCATGTCTTTATTGTTGGATGAATGTATCCATCAATCAGCAGGAACAACCAAAGTTGATAACCAAAAATGGCCTGCCCTATAAACCTACATTCTTGCATTTAAAATATAGCTATAGAATTCTAACATTTAAAGAATAGGTGTAAATGATTTTTATTTTTAATGTCATGCTCTATCTGAATCAGTAAATTAAATATTTTTGTTCAGTGTCCCTTTAATTTGATATCACTACATATACCAATCACCACTACTTGGATCCAACAATTTATGTACAAATGTTCATACATTAACTCTTGTATAACCCAGTGGGAATGTAATTTCTTCTGGTTGCTATGTTTACACAGCTTGTCCTCAACGCCAAAATGTTTAAGGATAGGTGTGCCTACCACAGTATAACTAAAATATTTAAATTGCTAATGTAAGTACAATGTAAATCCTTTTACAAGATTTTAGACACTCAAGCTGTAAAAGTGGATCATCAAAAACCAATTAAAGGGGACAACATGTTGGAGTAAAATGTCCCTTTAATGTTTTAGGTCTGTCTGAATAACATATTTCATGTGTAAATAATCAATTTCAACAAATTAATTTAAAGAATGATTTGTCTTTATGATGACAATGTATCTTTGCTTATTTTTTGTTCTGTTGTGTAATTATCATTAATATTTAATTTTTTCTTTATTTTAGGCTGTGACTCAACATGGCTCACACTTGAAGGTCTAGCCCATGTAGAGCAGGCCGTGTTGAGGAACGCAGCTGTCCTGAGAGGGATAAGCGACACCATGCAGGCCCAGCTACAGGTTCAGTATTTGACTCTATGTCAGATGAGGCGGTGGAATTCAATGCTTGAATCTGTAGCTGGACAGGCACAGGACGATGAAGGGGATGACCAGTAAATGGAGGATCTGGAGATGCTCCAAGGGCGCAGATAAGAATCCTCCGTCCACATGTTGATGTTGTTTTTTATGATTGCCATTTGGCCTTTTTTGTATTATTGTTGTGCCTGTTGCACTCTTTTACCTTGTCATATGGCTCCAATGGGGCTATGCTGGCACTTGGCTACTCTCTTCATGGACTGTGATGCACTCTGTTACCTTGTCATATGGCTCCAATGGGGCTATGCTGGCCCTTGGCTACTCTCTTCATGGACTGTGATGCACTCTGTTACCTTGTCATATGGCTCCAATGGGGCTATGCTGGCCCTTGGCTACTCTCCTCATGGACTGTGATGCACTCTGTTACCTTGTCATATGGCTCCAATGGGGCTATGCTGGCCCTTGGCAACTCTCTTCATGGACTGTGATGCACTCTGTTACCTTGTCATATGGCTCCAATGGGGCTATGCTGGCCCTTGGCTACTCTCTTCATGGACTGTGATGCACTCTGTTACCTTGTCATATGGCTCCAATGGGGCTATGCTGGCCCTTGGCAACTCTCTTCATGGACTGTGATGCACTCTGTTGCCTTGTCATATTGCTCCAATGGGGCTAGGCTGGACCTTGGCTACTCTCTTCATGGACTGTGATGCACTCTGTTACCTTGTCATATGGCTCCAATGGGGCTATGCTGGCCCTTGGCAACTCTCTTCATGGACTGTGATGCACTCTGTTACCTTGTCATATGGCTCCAATGGGGCTATGCTGGCCCTTGGCTACTCTCTTCATGGACTGTGATGCACTCTGTTACCTTGTCATATGGCTCCAATGGGGCTATGTTGGCCCTTGGCTACTCTCTTCATGGACTGTGATGCACTCTGTTACCTTGTCATATGGCTCCAATGGGGCTATGCTGGCCCTTGGCTACTCTCTTCATGGACTGTGATGCACTCTGTTACCTTGTCATATGGCTCCAATGGGGCTATGCTGGCCCTTGGCTACTCTCTTCATGGACTGAGATGCACTCTGTTACCTTGTCATATGGCTCCAATGGGGCTATGCTGGCCCTTGGCTACTCTCTTCATGGACTGTGATGCACTCTGTTACCTTGTCATATGGCTCCAATTGGGGCTATGCTGGCCCTTGGCTACTCTCTTCATGGACTGTGATGCACTCTGTTACCTTGTCATATGGCTCCAATGGGGCTATGCTGGCCCTTGGCAACTCTCTTCATGGACTGTGATGCACTCTGTTACCTTGTCATATGGCTCCAATGGGGCTATGCTGGCCCTGGGCTACTCTCTTCATGGACTGTGATGCACTCTGTTACCTTGTCATATGGCTCCAATTTTCCTTATCTTTAAAAAATTATTTATAAACGTTGTTGATGTTTTGTGACATACTAATAAAAGACATGTCATTCCACGATTCTTTGTCCTCTTTATTCATGTCATTGATTGAAATCTCTAGTTTATCTGGTTAATCCTTAAAGGGACCTTAGCAAAAATAATGGTGTTTCCTGAATCATATATGTAATAGAATTGTAAATGACTTTAAGATTAACATCTCCATTTTAATTTTATTATTTGTCTTTATATATTTTTCGTAAAGCTTTATTATTGCATGATTATGATTAGCATAGTAATTCTTTTATATATGTATATATATAGATTGTTATTTGTGTATATATATATATATATATATATATATATATATGTATATTGCAAATTTCACATCCATGTGTGTATTTATAAACTCTGCGTGAATTGATGCACCTTTAACAAATGATCCGAGGATTGATACAATTATATAATCCCTGTAAAGTGTTCATATTATTGAAATAGTATTGTCTCTGTGTATCCTCTTTTTACAAAAAAAAAATCATGTCCCTTTAAGTGATGCTGAGCACAATTGTTAATGAATGGATTTCCATTTCTAAAGCGTTTTTGTCCTTTTTACATGAACAAGGACATATAATCTTATTAATAAACAATCTTATTGTAATGTTGACAGCACATGTATTTCATTTTCAATTCTATCTTATTGTAGTAGTGTAACCAATAAATCTCTGTGTGTTAATGTGCATATTTTAGATGAGGAATATGTTTTTCAAAATATTTGTAAAAAATACTTCTCCTCCCATATATGGCTATAGGTAGGCTGACCATATTTCAACTTGAATAAATGACACGTTTGATCAATACATGTGTCATTATTGTTATTCCAAAACAATCTAAACATATCTTAAAACATCACTTGCATATGTATTTCTCATGTGTATCTTTTAAATGTTAAAGATATACACCATAGCTATAGTTAAAGGGACAGTCAAGTCCGAAAAGATGATTCATGATTTAAATAGGGCATGCGAGTTTACCCAACTTCCTAATTAGCTTTTATACAACATTTAGCTTTGTTCTCTTGTTATAGTTATTTGAAAGGTAAACAGAGGAGGTTCATATGCTAAGTTCTTCGACCTTGAAGACTGCCTCTAATGTTGTAAAAATATTGACTACTATAAGGCATTAGTTCACATGTTTCATATAGATAACATTGAGATCATGCACGTAAAGTGACCTAGGAGTGAGCATTGATTGGCTAAACTGCATGTCTGTCAAAAGAACCTAAATAATGGGGCAGTCATCAGAAGCTTAGATACAAGATAATAACGAAGTAAAATGTATATTAATATATAACTGTGTTTGTTGTTCAAAAATGAGTAATGTGTAATAAAGGGATTAGCTATATTTTTTAAAATTCAATTTCTGGGGTTGACTGTCCCTTTAACATATAATATCTAACACAGGGGTGTCCAATCTTTGCTCTCCAGAGGTTTTGGAACTACATTTCCCATGATGCTCAGCTAGATAAAATGCTGGCTGAGCATCATCGGAATGTAGTTCCAAAACCTCTGGAGAGCAAAGTTTGGACACCCCTGATCTAACACATCCCTATTTTACTAATGCATCTCCTAGCATTAATTTTCTTTTAATTTAAATAGTTTTTTATTATTGCCCATAAAACATCAACAATATTACTGTGACAGAGAGAAGAACTTATATCAGATTACAGAGGCCAAACATGTTAAGATTCTCAAGTTCCACAAGATATATGTACATATAACAGTTGGAAAAATAACTCGTTGTAGAGGAGGTCTCTCACTGTAAAGTCTCTTAAGTGTCCAAAAGCATAGTGTCCCAAGTAGCTTTACAGAAAGATTTATAACTCAACCATCGAGGACCCATGCCAGCACAAGCTTTGTCATTGTCTGTTTAGCTATTAAATGGGCAATTGGTTTTCAACACATGCTCCCTTAAAGCTTCTTATCTTTTCCTCAGATAGTGATATATTCTCCTAAGGGAGCATCTTTATATTGGGGGTAACAGTGTTAAACATTTTTGATCACATCCAACTGCTATAGCTTAACCATAAAACGTTAATTCTACTAATAACCTGGAACATAAAAAATAAAAATGAAAAAAAAAGTAAAAAACATAACAAAAAAAAAAAGGAAATTGTGTTTCGTCACTGTACTTTAATCTCCTATGTTATCTCGAGGTATCTTGCTCATCTAGCCTCGTTATTTAATATCCTATTCAAAGCTGTCAATTAACTTTTTATCACCTCTATCTTGGCCTTGTTTGCCCTTCCTTCATCTTGCTGCATTCTCAACTGCTCTAGATCTCCTGTATGTATTACTCTCCATTATCCAATAATACCAGATCTTTTGAAATTGGGTTTCTGTATTCTGTATAAATGCAGCTGACTCATACATCAAATATACCGAGTGGATTCTAGCTAACACTTCTGACCACGATGGAGTATCAACCTTCCAATATTTAGCTATGGCTATTCTCATCGTGGTGCATAAAATTCTAATGAAGGTGTTGATATGTTTGTTAAGTCTCGGTATGTTTTCATGTAGCAGAGCCTGAGCAGAGGTGAGAGAGATTCTTTCATCTAATACCCTACTCAGCAAAGAGGACAACTCGTCCCATACACTCCTAACCTTTGGACACTCCCACCACATATGGATATATGATCCTCGTATCCCACAGCCTCTATAGCAAAAGTTAGAGCTCACAATTCCCATACGGGCAGTCTTAATAGGGGTCAAGTACCATCTGTAGGATGTTTTAAGCACGTTTTCTCTGAGATCAGCACTAATAAGTCCCTTACTAGCCTGGTGCAGAGTCTGTGTCCATTTATCTAGGTCCAGTTCTTTATCTAAGTCTGTTTCCCACTGTAACATTAACCTAGTTTTGGTGTTGGCTCTCGTTTCTTGGATGGAGATGTAAAGTCTAGAGATCGCTCTTTTGGACCTAGTAGTTGAAGTGCATAGGTGTTCTAACTCAGTTTGCCGATTACAAGCTGTGTTTTGTGAGAGGTATGTCTTTATGGCTGAGGTTATCTGAAGGTATAGAAACCATTGGAGTGGAAGAGGATCTAGTCTCTGCTGTAGCTGGGTGAAAGTCATTATCCTACCCTGAAGTTGCATGTCAGCCACCCTGTACAACCCCTTGTTCTTCCATTTCTTAATATGATGCCTAAACTCCTCATGTATGATGTTCTTTAAGGGCCTTATCACTGTGTGTGCGGGGAGTAATATCCCTGTGTGACTTAATAGTTTCCACTGGTGTCTAGAATATTGCGTGATCCTGTTCTGATTCAACTTGCGGTCACTATAGGTTTCATCTCGCCAGAGTATGTCATCTGGGTTCTCTTGCCCCGCCAGTTCTGCTTCTAAGGCAGGCCAGAGCACTTCACTTTGCTTTCTACTTAGGATTGAGTCTTGGGCTAACCTTGCTGCTCTATAATAATCTAGTAAGTTTGGGGCCCCCACTCCTCCCAATTGCCTATGTCTATTTAGAATTTGACGAGGGATTCTCGGATGCTTGTTGGCTCTCAGGAAACTATGAATGTCTCTCTGTAAATTTACTATATCTGGGGTCACAATCTTAATTGGAAGCACCTTGAACAAATAAAGAATTCTGGGTAGAATCGTCCATCTTGACCGCGGATAGTCTACCATACCACGAGAAACCTAGCTTACCCCATTTTCTCAAAATCTGATCTTGTGGTTTTAAGCATCGGACTATAGTTTGCCTCATATAACCTAGACGAGTGTGTTGTCAATTTTATACCTAAGTAGTTAAGCCCGTTCGGTACCCATCCTGAAGTCAAAATTGGCCTCAATTAGTTTTATAGTGTGTTTTGGTAATGATAACGGGAGTGCCTCACACTTCTCTGCATTCATTTTGTAGCCTGATATCTGAGAAATGAATGTATTGCTTCGTAAACATGAGGGTAGCGATACCAATGGTCTGGAGATAGTGAGCAGCACATCGTCCGCAAATAGAGTGATTTTGTGATTAAAAGTACCTACCTCCAGACCAGTTATAATCTGGGCAGTTGCGTATATAGGCCGCCAATGGTTCAATACAGATTGCGAACTAATAAGGGTGAAAGTGGGCATCCCTGTCTTGTTCCATTTAGGATGGGTATATTATCTGATTGGTGTCCAATTGCCCCTGACATGTGCTGTAGGTGATGAGTATAACCCTTTAATAGCTTGTAAGAATCTATCCTTGAAGCCTAGTTCTGTCAGGCAGTGTTATCATATACCTCCAGTCGACCCTATCAAATGCCTTCTCCGCATCCAACGAAAGGATCAGAGAAGGCACTTTGTGATCCCACAGAAAGTCTATAAACAGATACCATTCTACGAATATTGTCTGGGGCTTCCCTATCCTTAATAAATCCTACCTGGTCGGGGTGTATTATTCTGGGTAAAATATGTTTCAGTCTGTTGGCCAAAATTTTTGTTACTACTTTAAGATCTTGGTTGATTCATTAATTTTCTTTTAAAGGGACAGGAAACACAAAAATCTAAATATTTACATTTATTGTAACAATATATTTCAAATTGCAATGTCGTACATAATCGTGTAACCAATATTGATTTAATTTGTAATTAAAACATGCTGCTTGCTAAATAGTTTAGTTATAAATCCTCTGCTTCTAATTAAATATCTCCTTATTTTCGATAATGTATTCTATTTTATAGATCACAGTATTTCGTTATCTATCGTGACATTCCTAGATAGCAATATAGACACATACTAGTTACTAAAATATAAATACGTTTCTTATTGATATGCCAAGCTGTCAACTGAGTCCTTGTATTGGCTGCGGTTTTTCAGCGATCTCGGATGCGCCATGTTGCTTAAGACGTCTTTTATTGGATGGCGTTTTTACGCGATCAAGGATGCGCCTTTTATTGGATTGCGTTCTTACGTGATCAAGAATGCGCCTTTTATTGGATTGCGTTCTTACGTGATCAAGGAAGCGCCATGTTAATTAAGACGTCACATGCAAAGGTGTAAAAAAACGTCTGATTGTATTACGTAGTCCCGCAATATTTGTTTGTGCACGTTACACACGTTTGTGAATGAGAAGACAAGTTTAAAACCATGGCGAATATGGATTGTGTGCATCATGTTACATTGTTGACCCATAGCTGATAAAGACCACCACATTCTCTTTTGCTGGATGTCTGGTTGAATAAACAAATGAAAGCAAAATGTTTTCATGCATAAGATATTTCGAGGCAAGTGCAAATCTCTATAGTCCATGTTGTTTAATATGTTTGTCAACAATATGTTCCTTTTTATGAAAAATGACTGTTGTGTTTAATGTTAAAGATATCTAATTCATAAATATGCGCTATTGTATTATAATAAAGTAATCAACATGCATTTATCTTTATCATATGCTAAATATATGATGCCGACTTCTTCTAAATGTAATTTCGTCGTATATTTTATTAAAGGTTCATTAGACACTCACATTAAAAACCAAAATATTTTATTTTGTCTCTAGTTATATAGTCCATTGTTAACCAAATACAAGTCTACTTTTGCTTCTGTTCAAATAAAATTGAAGTAATTTTCAGACTCCTCGCCAAGCCTCAAAGTTTCATGTGAGTACCATCTCCAGCTTTCTCCTGTTTGTGTAAAGGGTCTTTTCATATGTTAATGATGGGGTATTGTCTTGTTTTACGGTTGTAACGGGGTTTCCATCTATCTTTTCAATAGAGATAACCCGATTTTCTTTGAAAGTGTTTAAAGCTTTTTAATATTGATTTTGATATCAGTATATGTTAATCTTGTTGTTTCTAGTAGTGTCTATTACATGCAGTTCTGTTAAAAAGATTGTATACTGTCCCTTTAATGCAAATGTTGATTTTTGTATCATGTATGAGTTCCACATTGGTTAATCTCCAAATATATTATTGTTAGCATATTTATTTTTTTTCACTCCTAAAAGGACTTTAAACCATATTCATTGTTAAAACAAATGTCTTTCTAAAAAAAAATAAAAACAATAATGTCTCTTAAAGAAAATAGACTTTATTTAACACGTCAATATAAATCTTTTTTCAATATTTCTTGTTTGAACAAGTACATGTAGATATACCAACAATCACCAAATATTATATGTTAGCATATGTAATTTTGTTAAAGGGACAGTCTAGAAAACAAATAATGTTTTGCATTATTCAAAAAGACAATTTTGTTATATCAATGATATCAAAGGTTTCTCACCAATTAATCATTTTTCTGTGTTTATTTTTATTTGCTAGCTAAACCTATGAGGTTCGTGTGCTCATTTCTTAGAGCTTGAAGAGTGCATGTAATCAGAATGCAATTTGACCACTAGAGGGCATTTTGAGAGCATTTGTATATATAAAACCTTGAGCTCATACAGCATATTTAACATGTATTGATCATTGATTGTCTAAAATGTTGTTAGGTCAGAACAACAAATAAGTGGTCATTTTTCATAGGCATAGATACAAGGGTAAGCACATAAGTCACACGTATTTCTCCATGTTTTGTTGTTTCAAACTTGATAATGCGTAATACAGTGTTTTCTTTGTAATCAATAATGTTCTGACTGTCCCTTTAAGCTGTGTTATTGGCATTCAAACAGTAATATGCCATCATGGATAATTGTAATGGTAATTTTGTTTGCGATTCGGGAAACAGTTTGGACATCACATCACAGAAACCAATCAATATCATGAACAAGGATAGGTATGTGATGATGTGGTTTTCACACACTTATAACCCACACTCTGTAAACAATCTGCCTCCATGGACCCGGTCCCCATAGAAGTAGATTATATACAGAGTGTGGTCCACAAGTGTATGAAAACCACATCATCACATACCTATCCATTACACATTAAATAAAAAATAAGTAAACATGAAAACAAATACTTACCTCCTCTTCCTTCCCCTCTTCCCAAGGGGCTGAGGCTCTGGGAGGGGCAACTGCCGACTCCGACGAGTTCTCATTGGAGATGTTGTGGGAAGAGTGGAAGGAAGAGTACTGGGACGACCAAGGTGAGGAGGAGGAGATGGCCCGGCAGGAGGAGATGGCCCGGCAGGAGAAGATGGCCCGGCAGGAGAAGATGGCCAGCAGGAGCAGATGGCCCGGCAGGAAGCAGATGGCCCCGGCAGGAGCAGATGGACAGGCAGGAGCAGATGGCCCGGCAGGAGGCCCAGCAGCAGGATGCCCAGCAGATGGCGGCCCAGGAGCAGGATGCCAGCAGATGGCGGCCCAGGAGCAGGAGGCCCAGCAGATGGCGGCCCAGGAGCAGGAGGCCCAGCAGATGGCGGCCCAGGAGCAGGAGGCCCAGCAGATGGCGGCCCAGGAGCAGGAGTCCCAGCAGATGGCGGCCCAGGAGCAGGAGGCCCAGCAGATGGCGGCCCAGGAGCAGGAGGCCCAGCAGATGGCGGCCCAGGAGCAGGAGGCCCAGCAGATAGTGGCCCAGGAGCAGGAGGCCCAGCAGATGGTGGCCCAGAAGCAGGAGGCCCAGCAGATGGCGGCCCAGGAGCAGGAGGCCCAGTAGATGGCGGCCCAGGAGCAGGAGGCCCAGCAGATGGCGGCCCAGGAGCAGGAGGCAGACAAGCAGGAGGCAGACCAGCAGGAGGCAGACCAGCATGCGCCTCCCGGAAGAAATTAAACATCTCTTGTTGGAGTTGAAAGGTTCTGTTTTGGCCTTCTTCTATTCGAGTAAGGAGGTGTATGATTTGGGTTTGGCCTTCAATGATTTTGTTTTGGCCTTCAATAATTCTATTTCTGCCTTCTATATTTTGGATCCGGGAGTTACGCATCTGGTCAATGTAGTCTAGTAGAACCCGCACCTCCGCTATTTCCTCTTGTTGTGCACGGCGGGGTGCCCGTGCACGGCGGCCTGCTGGTGCACGGCGGCCTGCTGGTCCTTGAGGGGCCTCTGCTTCCGCGGCCTCTTCCTCTGCTTCCGGGGCCTCTTCGTCAAGGGGGGCCTCTTCATCAAGGGGGGCCTCTTCGTCAAGGGGGGCCTCTTCCCTCCGAGGTGGAGATCCATCCCCACCACTCTCATCCCGGGGAAAAGGAGGAGCCTGTAGTTGCTGTGCTGCCTCCTCCCCCAGACTCTGTATATTTGAAAAAGAAATAAATGTATATATTAGCATATTTCCAAATAAAGCTTTAAATTACTTAGCTTACGATACAATTACAAATGCAGCCTCATTAATCCACTTTGAAATCTAACAATCAATACGATATCCGCATTTTCTAAACCGTGTTTGTGATATCTCTGGTCAATCTGAATGTTTTAGCGTTTGTTTTCGGTCTGTTTAAATGCACACCTAACCTATAGCCTAGATACTAATGTAACCGCAAAGTAATTGTGAATGCGTGTAAACAACGTAATAGCATTAATCTGATCTTTAAAGGGACATGAAACCCAATGTTTTATCTTTCATGATTTAGAAGCATACAAATATAATCAACTTTCTAATTTACTTTTCTTATCTAATTTGCTTCATTCTCTGGATATTCTTAGCTGAAAAGCTTATCTAGATATACTTAGAAGCTGCTGATTGGTAGCTGCATATAGCTGCCTCCTGTGATTGGTTCACCGTGTGCATGGCTATTTCTTCATTAAAGTATATCTAAAGAATGAAGCAAATTGGGTAATATAAGTAAATTGGAATGTTGTTTAAAATTGTATTCTCTACCTTAATCATGAAAGGAAATGTTTGCGTATAGTGTCCCTTGAAATACATTCGTATGTTAATTTATTCTTAAATGAGCTTACCGTCAGATGAGAATGGCAGGTTCCCGGTATCAATTCCTCCGATACCGACTATATCCACCTTGGAGATGCTGGGACGCAACATTTCCTCCCATCGGCAGTAATCGATTTCCAGTGCAGGGCCGCCACCGGTTCCTGCGGCATGTTGGGACTCCTGGCTTAACTTTTTCTTAAGATCCATCTTGCAGTCCCGGTAGCGATGTTTAATAGAGTCCATATCTCTATTCCGTCCACCCACTGCATTGACTGCATTCCTTATCTCCTGCCAGAGCTTCCTCTTCTCAGTCGGGGTGGTCTTCTGATGCTGCAGCCTCCTATACCTGGCTATATAGGCTTCTACGAGGGCCTCCTTCTCCTCCATAGAAAAACTCGCCTCCCTAGTCGCCTTGGCCTTCCCCTGTGACGATGCCCTCTGTTTCCCGGACTGTGAAGCCCTACTCTGTCCGCCACTGGGCCCAGCCACTTGTTCATCTTGAACCAAGTGGCTGGGTCCACCCACCACTTCCACCCCCGCTTCCTGCCCCCCTTCCTGCCCTGTTCCTCTCCCTCTCCTCCCCCCTCTACCTCTGCCCTGCCTGCCCTCTATCTCTTCCCTAAACTAAACCCCAACTAAGAAACAAAAAGTGAGTGTGATCAAATGAAAGGGGGTCAAAATAAAGAACTAAAAAGACCAAAAAAGTGCTGAAAGTGTGAAAGGGATATAAATAAAAGAGGGCAAGAAGTATTTAAATAAACAAAATGAAGAAGAAGACTAAAAGGAGGATATGTAAACTAAATGTAACTAGGGGATGGGATGGGGATGGGGTATGGGATAAGAGCAAATGGGATGAAAGGGAATGGGACTACAGGGAATGGGGTATGGAGTGTAGTATGAGAGGGAATGGGGTATGGAGTGTATGTAGTGTTATTGATAAGTGTATGTATGTATTGAATGTGTTTGCGTGTAAATGTGTTAAGTGTACAGAAAAAGCACTCGCACACTCACCCAAACCAACTGTCGCTCACTAACTCACACTAACACTAACTGACTCTCTCACACTACCACTAACTCTCACTAACTCACACTACCACTAACTGACTCTCTCACACTACCACTAACTCTCTAACTCACACTACCACTAACTCTCTAACTCACACTACCACTAACTCTCTAACTCACACTACAACTTACTCTCTAACTCACACTAGCACTAACTCTCTAACTCACACTACCACTAACTCTCAATAACTCACACTACCACTAACTCACGATAACACTAACTGACTCACAATAATGCACAAAATCTCTAAGCTCCAATCTCCAAAAAACCCACCAGCAACACAGTCAAAGAAGCCATGCTTGTGTGGTGCTTATATACCCTGTGTAAATGTTTAATGTTGTACCGGTTTGCGTTGTAAATTGTGTTCAGGTGTGCTTTATTAGTAATTATTATTTGTGCAATGTGTATTAGGTGTGTGAATTTGCGCATGCTCATTTCGAGTTAGTATTTGTGGAATGTGTAGAATGCGATGATGTCATAGTGCTCATTTTCTATAACATTCTCCAATAGTATTATGTTTAAATGTTAATTTGCGATGGTGTGGTATTAGTGAAGTGTTGTATATGTATGTTTGTCCTAATATATAGTAATTTTGAATGCAAGTATTTTGCTAGTGTATGATTGTGTTTTTTGTTTTCCTTGTTGTTATTTTCCGTATTTCCGCATCTTAAATGATATGAGTATTCCCTGTATTTTATTTTATTAAAATTCCCCCCGCTTCTGAATGTGTAATGCTTATATGCTTTGTTTAGTGATTGTTGTTGTGACATTTGTGGCGTGTTATTGTTGTCCATTATGTGGTATGCGTCATATGACCGAGCTGTGCGTATTTCTCGCGAGATCGAGTGTTAGGTGAAAAAAGCGTGTTTATTTGCTTTTCCATTGATCTCTATGGGAGACTGTCTAACGCTGGCAGGATTCGGCGTGTGAAATACACGCGTTAGGAGTATCGTTAGAAGGTTTTTTTTCAACTCTAAATACCCGCGTTAAAAAACTCCGTGCATTAGACATAAACCACGCGTAGCTAACGCACCCCATCTACCGCCAAACTCCAAATCTAGGCATTAGTGTTGTTTGTAATGATCCCAGAGATTGTTTCAGTTCATTCACTCACAGTGATCCAAAGGGTTAAAGGAGTGCTGCTACTAATATGAGAGTACAGGGACTGATCATATAATGACACTATATTGTTATGTACAAGATAAGTGTTTAATCGTAAAACAAGTGTTGTGTTTCAAATATACAAAGTTCAAATAAAAATCCAAACAAGGATTTACTCTCCACTTAGGGAGGTACAATCTAAAACCAAGAGGCTGACAAACTGTTAACCTCCCAATAAAATAAGGAGCACACGCCAAGCAGTCTCTGAGTTTATGTATTAACCCCACAGGCTGATGGCTGCAGTTTTTTTTTTCTTTTAAAGGGAAATGATACCGAAATATTTCTGTCATATATAAAAAAAGAGTAACATGAATATGTTATTTTTTTAGTGTGAACAATTCAAACAACAATGAAGTAGCAATATAAAGTAATTAAGGTTCTATCCAGCTACAATAAAATAAATTATAAAAGTGAATTTATTTAAACATAAAATAATGTTTTGGGTGATAAAATGCATGTTTAGTTCAGTTACAATATCATTTTAAGCCAGCGCTGGTTAAAAAATAAAAATACTATTGCCCAGAGAAAATCAAAAGGAAAACATTTCCAGAAAGTTTACAGATTTAAAACTTGTAGCCAGTACTTGTAACATTAAAACAAAGCTAGTATGTGCAAAACAATCCTTCCCCTAAATTGTTTGTTAATGGGGTTCTTTTTGGTGAGAATTATTATTTAAACAAAGATCCTTAGCAATAGAAAACCTTTCTTGCTTGCAATAGACAATGTCATTGTGGTCTTGGAGCTGTAATGCAAATGTAAGCCCAAAATTATAAATATATTTTCACATTACCTTTAAATATTTGCTGCCTTCATAGGGCTTTGCTGTCTACTTATGCAATATGCTGGCAATAATATTAAGGTCCTTAATTAGTTGGTTAGTGCACAAAAGGGGTATGGATCCTAGTGAAGGGTCCCCCACACTCTGCCGTCTGTGCAATCTCGGTGGGTCTTTAACCAAAGTGTCTCCCACTAGTTAATGATGTCGCCCAAAATTTGGAATCTACACTCTGCTATTTGTCTTCATAGCTTGCTCTAGTAGATAGTGGCACTCAGCATTTGAAATCCACGCTCTGCCATTTGTGAGTCAGTAAATTCCAATCATGGTAGGCCCCTTTGTGTTTTGGTTACTTAAAGGGACAGTCTACACCAGAATTTTTATTGTTTTAAAAGATAGATAATCCCTTTATTACCCATTTCCCAGTTTTGCATAACCAACACAGTTATAATAATATACTTTTAATCTGTGATTATCTTGTATCTAAGCCTCTGCAAACTGCCCCTTTTTTCAGTTCTTTTGACAGACTTGCAGTCTAGCCAATCAGTGCCTGCTCCCAGATTACTTCATGTGCACGAGCACAGTGTTATCTATATGAAATATGTGAACTAACACCCTCAAGTGGTGAAAAACTGTTAAAATGCAATCTGAAAGAGGTGGGCTTCAAGGTCTAAGAAATTAGCATATGAACCTCCTTGGTTAAGCTTTCAACTAAGAATACCAAGAGAACAAAGCAAAATTGGTGATAAAAGTAAATTGGAAAATTGTTTAAAATTACATGCTCTATCTGAATCATGAAAGTTTATTTTGGCCTAGACTGTCCCTTTAATTTCTTTCTCTTATATTCCTTTTAAGTCTCCATGTCTGGAGTTCTAGTACTACAACGAAGATGATGTCACCAGCCACAGACAGAGTCTCGTATTCAGCTATAGAAACCCTTTAGTCCCTTTAATACTTTGCCAAGGTTACCTGATTAGCTCAAAAGGTCCTCTTTTATAGTGAGAGTAATTAACCCTTTTTTCTTTAAATCTGTACTGGTAAATTTTTCCTGATGGCAAATCTCCATTATTAGTTATGATTATGGGGTCGATTTATCAAGACCCAAATGCTTATAATTCCGCGTAAGCCTTCAGGCTTGCCGGATTCAGGAGTTAAGAAGCAGCGGTCATAAGATCACTGCTCCCTAACTCGTCCGCCACCTCTGAGGTGACGGACAGCAATCAGTCCGATCGGATATGATCGTGTTGATTGACACCCGCAAATGTGCAGGGGGCAGTATTGCATAATCATTTCACGAGAAATGCTTGTGCATTAATAAATGCTGACAGCGTATTCTGTCTGCACTTATCGTTGTCGGGCGGACATGATACGCTACAGTGATTCATGTCCGTCCGACAAATGATAAATCGGCCCCTTAGTCTCTACATTTTTGGGAATTAGGATATTACATAGATTTATATTATATTGATCAGTCATTCTTATGATCTCTAATTCCAGTTTTTTTTTAATAAAGTAATTCAATTTAAATTGATGATCAAAGAATAATTGGTATTTACAAAAGTTAAAATTATATTTAGGCTATGTTAATTTTTAGTAAAAACTGTTTAAATTGAATATGAAGCTAACAAGAAGTGCATGACTGTTTATAATTGCTTATCATTATCCTTTAACCAAAATACCAATTCATGGTATGTGCATTTAGCAAGCGTAGAATTGTACATAATTTTATTTTTGAAAAATTTTAAAGCTGAAAAACACTCAATGGTAAATATAAATGAACAGTTACATCAGGGGGTCAGCAACCTTGGCTACTACATTTCCCATTATATTCAGCCAGCCTAAAGTGTGTCTGAGCATCATGGAAAATGTAGTTCCAAAACATCCAGGGTGCCAAGGTTGCTGACACTTGATTTAAATTGTGCGCAGCCTTCAGAAAACATGATAATTATCATGTTTATTAATGTGTAATATGAACATTGCAGGGAAAATTTAACAATGAAAATGTTCAAAACGCTAAGGCCTAGATTTGGAGTTTGGCGGTAGCCGTGAAAACCAGCGTTAGAGGCTCCTAACGCTGGTTTTAGGCTACCGCCAGTATTTGGAGTCAGTCAAAAAAGGGTCTAACGCTCACTTTTCAGCCGCGACTTTTCCATACCGCAGATCCCCTTACGTCAATTGCGTATCCTATCTTTTCAATGGGATCTTTCTAACTCCGGTATTTAGAGTCGTGTCTGACGTGAGCGTTAGAAATCTAACGACAAAACTCCAGCCGCAGAAAAAAGTCAGTAGTTAAGAGCTTTTTGGGCTAACGCCGGTTCATAAAGCTCTTAACTACTGTGCTCTAAAGTACACTAACACCCAAAAACTACCTATGTACCCCTAAACCGAGGTCCCCCCACATCGCCGCCACTCGATTCAATTTTTTTAACCCCTAATCTGCCGACCGCCACCTACGTTATATTTATGTACCCCTAATCTGCTGCTCCTAACACCGCCGACCCCTATATTATATTTATTAACCCCTAACCTGCCCCCCACAACGTCGCCGCCAGCTACCTACAATAACTAACCCCTAATCTGCCGACCGCAAAGCGCCGCCACCTACATTATAGCTATGTACCCCTAATCTGCTGCCCCTAACACCGCCGACCCCTATATTATATTTATTAACCCTTAATCTGCCGCCCTCAACGTCGCCTCCACCTGCCTACACTTATTAACCCCTAATCTGCCGACCGGACCGCACCGATATTATAATAAAGTTATTAACCCCTAATCCGCCTCACTAACCCTATAATAAATAGTATTAACCCCTAATCTGCCCTCCCTAACATCGCCGACACCTAACTTCAAACATTAACCCCTAATCTGCCGACTGGAGCTCACCGCTATTCTAATAAATGTATTAACCCCTAAAGCTAAGTGTAACCCTAACACTAACACCCCCCTAAGTTAAATATAATTTAAATCTAACGAAATTAATTAACTCTTATTAAATAAATTATTCCTATTTAAAGCTAAATACTTACCTGTAAAATAAATCCTAATATAGCTACAATATAAATTATAATTATATTATAGCTATTTTAGGATTAATATTTATTTTACAGGTAACTTTGTATTTATCTTAACCAGGTACAATAGCTATTAAATAGTTAAGAACTATTTAATAGCTACCTAGTTAAAATAATTACAAAATTACCTGTAAAATAAATCCTAACCTAAGTTACAATTAAACCTAACACTACACTATCAATAAATAAATTAAATAAAATACCTACAATTACCTACAATTAAACCTAACACTACACTATCAATAAATTAATTAAATACAATACCTACAAATAACTACAATGAAATAAACTAACTAAAGTACAAAAAATAAAAAAGAACTAAGTTACAAAAAATAAAAAAATATTTACAAACATAAGAAAAATATTACAACAATTTTAAACTAATTACACCTACTCTAAGCCCCCTAATAAAATAACAAAGCCCCCCAAAATAAAAAATGCCCTACCCTATTCTAAATTACCAAAGTTCAAAGCTCTTTTACCTTACCAGCCCTGAACAGGGCCCTTTGCGGGGCATGCCCCAAGAAATTCAGCTCTTTTTCCTGTAAAAAAACACATACAATACCCCCCCCAACATTACAACCCACCAACCACATACCCCTAATCTAACCCAAACCCCCCTTAAATAAACCTAACACTAAGCCCCTGAAGATCTTCCTACCTTGTCTTCACCTCACCGGGTATCACACCGATCTGTCCTGGCTCCGATATCTTCATCTAAGCCCAAGCGGGGGCTAGACATCCATCATCTGACGGCTGAAGAAGTCCAGAAGAGGCTCCAAAGTCTTCATCCTATCCGGGAAGAAGAGTAGATCCGGACTGGCAACCATCTTCTTCCAAGCGGCATCTTCTATCTTCATCCGATGAGGACCGGCTCCATCTTGAAGACCTCCACCGTGGACCCATCTTCTTCTGACGACGACTTCCCGACGAATGACGGTTCCTTTAAGGGACATCATCCAAGATGGCGTCCCTCGAATTCCGATTGGCTGATAGGATTCTATCAGCCAATCGGAATTAAGGTAGGAAAATTCTGATTGGCTGATGGAATCAGCCAATCAGAATCAAGTTCAATCCGATTGGCTGATCCAATCATCTTGGATGATGTCCCTTAAATGCGGTCCGGTCGGCAGATTAGGGGTTAATAAGTGTAGGCAGGTGGAGGCGACGTTGTGGGCGGCAGATTAGGGGTTAATAAATATAATATAGGGGTCGGCGGTGTTAGGGACAGCAGATTAGGGGTACATATCGATAATGTAAGTAGCGGCGGTTTACGGAGCGGCAGATTAGGGGTTAATAATAATATGCAGGGGTCAGCGATAGCGGGGATGGCAGAATAGGGGTTAATAAGTGTAAGGTTAGGGGTGTTTAGACTCGGGGTACATGTTAGAGTGTTAGGTGCAGACGTAGGAAGTGTTTCCCCATAGCAAACAATGGGGCTGCGTTAGGAGCTTAACGCGGCTTTTTTTGCAGGTGTTAGGTTTTTTTTTCAGCTCAAACAGCCCCATTGTTTCCTATGGGGGAATCGTGCATGAGCACGTTTTTGAGGCTGGCCGCGTCCGTAAGCAACTCTGGTATCGAGAGTTGCAGTGGCGTTAAATATGCTCTACGCTCCTTTTTTGGAGCCTAACGCAGCAATTCTGTGGACTCTCAATACCAGAGTTATTTTAAAGGTGCATCCAGAAAAAAGCCAGCTTTAGATATGCGGGTCGTTACCGACAAAACTCTAAATCTAGCCGTAAGAAATTTAATTTGAAACAGGTTTAAAATGGGTTTGTAAGTGCTAAAGGCCGTTGAGATAGAAAACACTAAAAGAATGCAAAAAAAAACGACTTAAATAATGTTTTCTGATTGGTTGGAACACCCAGCTGAATTATTAATGAGGTTAATATAGAGTGATGTAATTGGAAAATCACTTAATACATTTTTTAAATATTTTCAAATGTATTAGAATAGCCTTGAATTTGAAAACCCTTCAAAAAGCCCTGTGAGATAACTTTCCTGACTACTAGTGGTTTGCTTTGATTACTCAACTCCTATCTGTAACTGGGCAACTATTGTTTTTTGTTTTTTTTTCACTTCTTTATATTTCTACATTGAATCTATTTTTTAGAATTCTGCATGAGGAACTGGGATCAGTCTTCCTTTAATAACTCTCTTTCGTCTAACGCAAATAGTCAAAGTAAAAAATATAACTAACAGAGACCTGGAAAGTTTATCATTGATAGCATCTTAAATTCTTCCTTTTTTCTGTTATGTGACATAGGGGAAGCTTTGGTTGCACCCCCTACAGTTTATAAAGTGTTTTTGTTTTTTTGAAATGCAAGGTCAAAATGTTTTATGGTGGAGCTAAGAATCTATTATACCTATATGTTATCTTACGCTAAAGAAGATTGACTGAGCGACCAAATCATCATATTGGTTTTTAAAAATGGCTAACTATGAAGCATGTTTATTATCCACAAAGTCACATACTACAATATTTCATATCCTTAATGCCTTAGCCAAATATCTGTAAAAATGAATTGATATTCTACTAATACTATTACAACATTTGCATGACATCTCATGGATTTTACCTGTATATATATATTTAAAAAAAAAGGAAGCGATGCGTCAGCTCACCTAAAGCTATATATAATGATGTAACTTTGGTAAACTAAGTAAGGATGACCAAGGGTGCCTGGAGACATAAAGGAAATAATGTTTATAATAAAGAAAAACAGTATGTCCTAGCCGGCACATACATATACCTATCCTAGATAGTAAATATGTCCTACAATACAGTTGCGTGAGCAAGGTGCGATAGTCCCAAGGTGATAGGTACACCTATCCCAGAGATAACCACAAAATATAGCATATATCAGATGAAATTAATTTATTGATGTGTGCAATTACTCAGATATAAGTGCAAAAATAAGTGACTGATCGTCAATTGATCAACCTATGCAATTAATAACTAACAACTAATGGCCATTGGATCCTGACTAGTAATAATTGTGGTGCCCCTTAAAAAACAGACCGAACTGGTAATAATAATAATCCATCCATACTCATTTGTTATAAGTTAGTTGTCATAAGATGATGTTAGTAGCAATGGTTGGGAATCATTCATATGCAATGAGGAGACATAGCGATGAAATGGCAACAAACTTCAAGCAAGGCATGCAGGTATAAAGCATAGGTAAAGTCAGTTAATCACCCTCATTCACACAACCACAACAGGGACCGCTGATGATATCACATATCCATATAATGTCGCACGTAGCCACGTCAAACACTCGACAATATCCTTGCCCAAGGGACCCTAATTCCTGGGGTATGTGTCCTGATAATGTTTCTTACCAATCTTCACAGCGGGTGATTCCCGCTGCAATCCCACTTGCTCAGTATGTCCCGTGGTGTGTTTGTGAAGTTGCTCCTCTGTTATACCTGACAAGCCCTCCAGTCATGTACTCATGTGTAGCAGTATTACAGGTCCTCCATATCGCCAAAGGAAGGCAGAAACAGCCCGGTTGGCCTAACCGGATCAGTGTACAACAATTCAAGTATGCAACATGTGTTTCGCGGCTGGGCACATTCTATGCGGCTTTCTCAAGCATGGAAGTTACGCAGGAATGATTCAGCCCTCTGAGGGAAAGGACAGTAGTGTTAGGACCAGTCTATATTGGGGCGCCTTGTAAGTTGATGACTGGCTAAGCAGAATATGGCCTTATTGTGTGACTAAGATCCCAATTTTATTTAAAAAGAATAGTTGTCTTTTGATGTTTTTTGCAGGCAATTTTTTTCAGCAGTTCAAAAAATATGTTGTGATTTTGAAAATGGATGTGCGCTAATACCTTTTTGTTTGTGTATTGACTAGGTCATATTGGAAGCACTCCCAAAGATGTGTATATAAACTTTGCATGGTGTGCTAAACCAAATTTTGTAATTTATTTATATATATATATATATATATATATATATATATATATATATATATATATGCACTTTCATATCAATAGTGCTTTTTAAGTCCAATTATTGTGGATATTTTTTGATGTATAATGTATTACATGGAGAGAAAACAAATCCCATTCAGGTTTAAGCTCTTCTTGATAACTATAGTTAACTATTTCCATTGTGAAGCACTTTTAAATAATTTACTTTAGTGAATTTGTAAGACAGCAAAATCTAAGTGTAATACTCCATTTTAAGATGCAAGCAAGTTTTTTCATCCATTCTTTGTAATGAAATGCTGCTCTTTTGTGAAGTTACTGCAGTTTGGTCCATACACTTTGGATTAACATAGATTGAAAGACACCTTATCTTTAGATAAATCATATTCATGTTTTTGTACTCCACAAAAAATGCTTATTGATTCACTTCCATTGTTGTTCTCAACAATTATTATAGAGCCTTTGTGAGTGTGATGATTGCTAAATTATTGTAATTATGTTCAAAAGAAAATAGGAGGATGCTGAAAAATGAATGCAGTTGAACACCCTTTGTATCGTGCTTTAAGTTGAGAATGTTTAATGTAAAATGTTCAGAAGTACATAACCTGGCAGGTCGGCTTTGTTCGTATTTAAGGTGCTGATGACGAGATACAAAAAATATTCAATAATATCGAGGACTGAGACAAAAATCTATAAATACATTGTTTTTTTAAATATGCACCAGTATATCTTGCAGAATATGAATGACTGGTTTTTCTTATTTTTATTTTCCAAAATATGAGAAATATTGCTGTTACTTTCCAACCAAACACATTTAAGATGAATAATTTTATTACAGATTGCAAAAGCTTTTTACTTTTGAGACATGTTGATATAATATCATTCTTTGCCTAACTTTCTATGCATTATTACATTTAAATGACACAGAAAATGTTAACTCCATTTTCCCCCTAATGATCTGATAAATGCTAACATAGGTTGATTATCATGATTATCTCAATATACATAAATATAACTCTTGCAAAGGTCAATATATTTCAAGAAGCACAAACTTACTCACCTAATCACTCAAAACGTAAGTTGGCTCTTCATGAAAATTATGTGTGTTTGATGATTTCAGCAATATTTCCAATTCCAACTATACATTTGCATCCATTAAATAACTCACAAAAATAAAAAGATAGGCAATGGATTTTGTTCAGAGTTTAAATCCAAGCCAAGATCATTATTGCTCTTTTATAATATTAACATTTTTCCGTTGATATGCAATATGTTTGTCATTTCTTTAATTGTATTTGTATTATTAAAGTATCAATTGAATGGTAAGAATACCTACTGTATATCAATAACAAGAATACAGCTGTTTTCTTTCAGCCTGTGGTTGTGAACCCATGGCCCAAGTGTCCAATGTCTTTTTTTATAGGAGGTAAATCAATATATATCGCACAAATGCCCCATTTGGCATTCATGACAAAGTTGCTGGCACTGCTGCTTGATTTCATTGGCTCAAATTGTAGTTCTCAAGAGATTTCTTTTTTCATGCTATATACAAGAATGTAAAATTGAATTATTGATATATATTATGGATTTACATGAATAATAAAGTTTAATGTTTCTTTAAGATCCCTTCTCTTTTTCAAGGCAATTAAAAGACATTGTAGAAGATCTAAGGACTTTCTCCTCCTATGATCATGACGTGGGTGTAGCGTACAAAGTACGTCAACTGCCTACATTTAACATTGCCAGGGATATTATTGTTATCATTATTATTATCATTTTATTTGTATAGCACCACAAAATTCTGTAGCACAGGGTACAGATATAAGGGTATATAATGACAAAGAATTGTGATAATATACACATGCATAACAGATTAAACAAAACTAGTACAGGAAGAGGACTCTGATCTGAAGAGCTTACAGGCTAAAGGTTGAGGGTATATAGACATAAGGTTTGAGGTAATTTGTCACATGGAGTGTATTTTCAGCAGTGATTTAAAGAGACACACTACTCACATGCTAAATCACTTGAAAGTGTTGCAGCTTAACTGTAAAAAGCTGACAGGAAATTATCATCTGAACATTTCTATGTAAAAAAAGGAAGATACTTTACCTCACAATTTCCTCAGCTCACCAGAGTAAGTGCTGTGTAAAAAGTTATACTCAGCTGCTGCCCAGCTGCAGGGAGAGAAGAAAAAGGGAAGAAATAAACAGCAGCCAATCAGTGCTGAGGTCATGAACTCTTTTACTATCTGTAATCTCATGAGATTTCACTTAAAGGGCCATGATACCCAAATGTTGAAACACTTGAAAGTGATGCAGCATAGCTGTTAAAAGCTGACTAGAAAATATCACCTGAACATCTCTAAGTAAACCCCATTGCAAAGGACTTTAAGCAGCAAATCAGTATGTCTGTCCCGGGACAGGCACGGGAGTGAGCTTTGTGCACACTCATGTTATTTCCCTATTTAGTTTAAGGATGTTTACCATGAAATCTCATGAGAGTTAAGTGAAATCTCATGAGATCACAGTAAAACAGTTCATGACCTCAGCACTGCTGATGCTGATTGGCTGCTGTTCATTTCTTAATTATTATTTTTTTTACCTGCGGCTGGACAGCAGCTGAAGTATAACTTTTTACACAGAACTTACTCTGGTGAGCTGAGGAAATAGTGAGGTAAAATATCTTCCCTTTTTACATAGAGATGTTCGGCTGATATTTTCCTGTCAGCTTTTAACAGTTGTACTGCATTAGATTCAAGTGATTTAGCATATGAGTATTATATCCCTTTAACTCTCATGAGATTTCATAGTAAACTTCCTTAAACTGAATAGGGAAATAACATGAGTGTGCATGAGGCACGCTCCCTAGCAAGTCCCCGGACAGGCATACTGATTTGCTGCTTAAAGTCCTTTACAATGGGGTGTGAATACTTAGGATATTTTGAGGTAAAATATCTTTCTTTTTTACATAGAGATGTTCAGGTGATATTTTCTTTTTTTTTTTTTTTCCATTTTAAATTTCTTTATTTGGTTAATCAAGTTGATAACAAGACTGTTTGGGTTCAAACAATAATAAGGTAGAGAACCACGTACATTCAATACAATTATCCATTTCCAGCATTAAGTGTGATGTCAAACCAATGTCCATTCTCTATGTATGCTGATCTGCACCAAAGTTTTCAGTGCAAGGTCCATCTTTTGAAAAGTTCAGTATATAGTCTCTCCGGGTAATAGTCCAGAGAGACCATCTGTCCTTAGTAATTATAAAATGTACATTAGTAGATGTTGCACTATAGTAAGCAACAGTAAACAATAAACAGTAAACATCGCACTCTCAATCTATATAAGTGTTTTGTTTTTTCTGTGAGGTATATGATGTATGTGTCAGTATGTGGCCATACTTTGGGTGCCCTGGTTTCGTTAATTAGCCATATGTTGCCTCCACATATCTACCATAAGCTCATGTGTCCCTATGGCTCCTGCCTTTAAATGGTGACATCTCTCTAGCTGCAATAGGTTTTCCACCTGTGTCCTCCACTCAGATGCTGTAGGTACTGTTGTTGTTTTCCAGTATTTTGGAATTAGTATTTTGGTGCTATTAATTAACACTTGCCTAGATTTAGAGTTCTGCGTTAGCCATCAAAAACAGCGTTAGGGGGTCCTAACGCTGGTTTTGGCCGCCCGCTGGTATTTAGAGTCTTGTAGTTAAGAGTCTAACGCTCATTTTCAAGCCGCGACTTTTCCATACCGCAGATCCCCCTACGCCAATTGCGTATCCTATCTTTTCAATGGGATCTTTCTAACGTCGGTATTTAGAGTCTTGGCTGAAGTGAGCGTTAGAAATCTAACGACAAGACTCCAGCTGCAGAGAAAAGTCAGGAGTTAAGAGCTTTCTGGGCTAACGCCGGTTCATAAAGCTCTTAACTACTGTGCTCTAAAGTACACTAACACCCATAAACTACCTATGTACCCCTAAACCGAGGCCCCCCCACATCGCCGCCACTCTATTAAAATTTTTTAACCCCTAATCTGCCGACCGCACACCGCTGCCACCTACATTATCCCTTTGTACCCCTAATCTGCTGCCCCTAACACCGCCGACACCTACATAATATTTATTAACCATTAATCTGCCCCCCCAACGTCGCCGCTACCTACCTACAATTATGAACCCCTAATCTGCCGACTGGACCTCACCACTACTATAATAAATGTATTAACCCCTAAAGCTAAGTCTAACCCTAACACTAACACCCCCCTAAGTTAAATATAATTTTTATCTAACGAAATAAAATAAATCTTATTAAATAAATTATTCCTATTTAAAGCTAAATACTTACCTGTAAAATAAACCCTAATATAGCTACAATATAACGAATAATTTTATAATTATATTGTAGCTATTTTAGGATTAATATTTATTTTACAGGCAACTTTGTATTTATTTTAACTAGGTACAATATCTATTAAATAGTTATTAACTATTTAATAACTACCTAGCTAAAAGAAATACAAATTTACCAGTAAAATAAATCCTAACCTAAGTTACAATTAAACCTAACACTACAATATCATTAAATAAATTAAATACAAATACCTACAAATAATTACAAATAAATACACTAACTAAAGTACAAAAAATAAAAAAAGAACTAAGTTACAAAAAATAAAAAAATAATTTACAAACATTATAAAAATATTACAACAATTTTAAGCTAATTACACCTACTCTAAGCCCCCTAATAAAATAACAATGCCCCCCAAAATAAAAAAATGCCCTACCCTATTCTAAAATAAAAATTGTAAAGCTCTTTTACCTTACCAGCCCTTAAAAGGGCCTTTTGCAGGGCATACCCCAAAGAATTATGCCCTTTTGCCTGTAAAAAAAAACATACAATACCCCCCCAACATTACAACCCAGCACCCACATACCCCTAATCTAACCCAAACCCCCCTTAAAAAACCTAACACTAAGCCCCTGAAGATCTTCCTACCTTGTCTTCACTACGCCGGTATCACCGAACCGTCCAGGAGAGGCTCCAAAGTCTTCATCCAATCCGGGCGGTGTCTTCATCCAAGCGGGGGCTGAAGAGGGCCATCATCCGGCTGAAGTCTTCATACAAGCGGGGGCTGAAGAGGTCCATCATCCGGCTGAAGTCTTCATCCAAGTGGGGGCTGAAGAGGTCCATTATCCAGCTGAAGTCTTCTATCAAGCGGCATCTTCAATCTTCTTTCTTCCGGCTCCATCTTCATCCCGCCGATGTGGAACATCCTTCCTCCACGACGAACTCCCGACGAATGAAGGTTCCTTTAAGGGACGTCATCCAAGATGGCGTACCTCGAATTCCAATTGGCTGATAGGATTCTATCAGCCAATTGGAATTAAAGTAGGAATAATCTGATTGGCTGATGGAATCAGCCAATCAGATTCAAGTTCAATCCAATTGGCTGATCCAATCAGCCAATCAGATTGAGCTCTCATTCTATTGGCTGTTCCGATCAGCCAATAGAATGCAAGCTCAATCTGATTGGCTGATCCAATCAGCCAATCCGATTGAACTTGAATCTGATTGGCTGATTCAATCAGCCAATCAGAATTTTCCTACCTTAATTCCGATTGGCTGATAGAATCCTATCAGCCAATCGGAATTTGAGGGACGCCATCTTGGATGACATCCCTTAAAGGAACCTTCATTCGTTGGGAGTTCGTCGTGGAGGAAGGATGTTCCGCATCGGCGGGATAAAGATGGAGCCGGAAGAAAAAAGATTGAAGATGCCGCTTGATAGAAGACTTTAGCCGGATGATGGACCTCTTCAGCCCCCGCTTGGATGAAGACTTCAGCCAGATGATGGACCTCTTCAGCCCCCGCTTGGATGAAGACTTCAGCCGGATGATGGACCTCTTCAGCCCCCGCTTGGATGAAGACATCGCCCGGATTGGATGAAGACTTCGGAGCCTCTTCTGGACGGATCGGTGATACCCAGCGTGGTGAAGACAAGGTAGGAAGATCTTCAGGGGCTTAGTGTTAGGTTTTTTAAGGGGGGTTTGGGTTAGATTAGGGGTATGTGGGTGGTGGGTTGTAATGTTGGGGGGGTATTGTATGTTTTTTTTCAGGCAAAAGATCAGAATTCTTTGGGGCAGCTCGAACGGCCCCATTGTTTCCTATGGGGGAATCATGCACAAGCACGTTTTTTAAACTGGCCGCGTCTGTAAGCACCGCTGGTATTGAGAGTTGCAGTGGTGGTAAATTATGCTCTACGCTCCCTTTTTGGAGCCTAACGCAGCCCTTCTGTGAACTCTAAATACCAGCGGTATTTAAAAGATGCGGGGGAAAAAATACATGCGTAGCTAACGCACCCCTTTGGCCGCAGAACTCTAAATCTAGCCGACTGTCAGTAAAGTTTTAGCTATGCTGTTCTCGATTTTGGGAATTGCCATGTAAAAAAGAATCAATGGGTCATTGGGTAACTGTTTCCCTATTATGTCTGACATTTGCTTTAGTATTTCCACCCAATAATTGCCAAGTCTGTCACATCTCCACCAAATGTGAGCGGGGTTCCCAACTTCACCACATCCTCTCCAACATTTATTGTTTGCTGTCTTATATATTTTGTGTAACCTACTGGGTGTCAGGTACCACCTGGTAAGGAATTTATCATTTGTCTCTAGTATCTTTGTAGAGATTGAGGATCTCTTAGTAAAAAGGCTTTTTGCCACTCTTTTGGAGGTATGGCTGTTCCTAATTCTCTTTCCCACGCTATTGTATATGTCGGAAGCTGTTGTGCGTTTTCAGAAAGTAATAGTTTATATAGTATGGAGATAGCATGCTTAGGTATAGTGCACATGTGGCACAAGTTTTCAAAAGACGTTAACCGTCTAGTCAGCTGTTGTTTACAGGGATGTGTGTCTATGTAGTGTCTTACTTGCGTATAGGAGTACCAGTTCAAATTTATGTCAAGGTGACTCTCTTTAATGTCTTCAAAGGCCCTATATTTTCCATCTTGTTTAAATATTGCCACAATTCCGTTTTTGATATGAACTCTGAGTTCTGTTTGGGTGTCTTTGTAGTTCCAGGGTAGAGAGGTGTTATTGCATAGGGGGGTCATTGGGGATAATGTGTTTGATATGTTTGTGGATGTATTCATTAATTTATCCCACGTATCGTAAAGTTCCGCCATTAGTAATATTATTATTAATGTTGTATTATTGCTTTTGAGGTATCCATGCCACCATACCAGCATTGCCAACCCTTAGAATATGTCTATCTAGTTGGGCCCATTGTTTGTATATATTATTTGTGCATAAGTCTATTAGTCTATGTAGTGCTATTGCTACTTTGTATGTATGTATATTAGGTACTCCCAGTCCTCCCTTCTCTCTGGGCAAGTACAATGTCTGCTTCGCTATTCGGGGTCTAACTCCTTGCCAAATAAATTGCTCTATCAAAGATTGCAAGCGGTTTACATATTTAGCTTTTAATTGAATAGGGGTAGTCTGTAACAAATATAGTATCCTGGGGAGGACGTTCATTTTTATAACATTTATTCTACCTACCCATGATATAGATTTGTTCTTCCAACTGGAGAGGTCTGCCACTAAATTCCCCTCTAATTTTTTATAATTGACCTGGAATATGACCTGTGGGTCTGGTGCCAGGTAAATTCCTAGGTATTTAAGCTTCGAGGTTTGTCTTTTTCAGGGACATCCAATTGTTAGTTATTTTAATATCTCATCCTCGTATGTTATATTTAACATTTCCGATTTTGTAGTATTCACAAAAAAATTGGACACTTCCCCAAACTCCCGAAACCCATCCATTGCCTTTGATAAGGAAGTCTCTACCTTGGTGAGAGTGAGGAGGACGTCATCAGCGTATAACGCTAACTTATATTCGGTGTTACCAACTAGAACCCCCATAATCTGTGTGTTGTTTCTAATTGTCTGAGCCAAGGCTTCGATAGCCAATGCAAAAAGCACCGGGGGAAAGTGGGCATCCCTGCCTTGTCCCATTGCTTACGCTAAAACTGTCTGATAAGAGGCCATTCACCTTCACTTTTGCAGTAGGGAACGTGTATAGGGAAAATACAAGTGCTATAAATTTGTCGCCAAATTTCATTTTATTTATGACTGCTTTTAGAAATTGCCAATTCACCCTATCGAATGCTTTTTCAGCATCTGTGGAGACTATTACCGTCAGTATCTTATTGTGTTGGACGTGAGATATGATCTGAAGAGTTTTTAATGTGTTATCCCTTGCCTCTCTTCCTGGGACAAATCCTACCTGATCAGTATTGATCAGTCTAGGTAGATATTGGTTAATTCTGTTTGCCAGGATTTTGGCAAAGATTTTTATATCTGAGTTCAGAAGTGATATTGGACGGAAGTGTTCTGGCCTATCTGGTTGCTTTCCCGGTTTCGGAAGGACGGTTATATGTGCTTCTAGCATGTTCCCTGAAAAGCCTGTGGTGGGGGAAAATGAATTAAACATTTTTTCCAGGGGTATTATCAGATGTTCTAATTATTTTTTATAATACTTCATGCCAAATCAGTCCGGTCCCGGACTTTTCCCAGGTGGCATGGCCTGGATTGCTTTTTTAATTTAATCTATAGTGATAGGGGAGTCTAGCTTGTCCGCTTCTTCCCCTGTTAAAATGGGGAGATTGAGGTCTTTTAAGTATGATTCTATTGAATGACATGTGGCTGTATTTTTTATGTTGTAAAGTGTAGCATATTACTGTCGAAAGACCTCCGCAATACCCTTACTATCCTTGTGTTTACTGCCTCGTGCATCTGAGATAGAGTGAACATATGTATTGAGTTGCCTCCTCCGGAGTACTTTTGCCAATGAAGCCCCTGCTTTGTCTTGTACATCAAAGTATTTCTGTTTTAATAGTGCGGATTTAAGTTGGTGTTCCTTAGTAAGGTGATTTTTTTAAAGATTGTCTAGCTTTTGTCAACGAGCTCAATGCTGCTGCAGACTGTGGGTGTTTATGTTGCTTCTCCCAGTACCCAATTTGTGCCAGAGTGGAGTTCAAAAATTGTCCCTTTTCCCTTGCCTTATGTGCAATAAATTCCCCCCTCAGGATGCACTTATGCGCCTCCCAGACAACCGATGGGTTTATCTCTTCTAAGTCATTTTCCTTAAAATAATTTACTAGTGTTTTTTCTACCGCCCCACTAATCAATGCATGTTCCAACATGTATTCGTCCATATGAACGGTTTGTGTGGTAGGTTTGGCCATTCCACCGCGCACTGCACAGGTGCATGGTCAGACCATGTGATTTGTAATATCTTAGAGTCTGTGATCATAGATAATCCTGTTTGATCAGTGAGGATGTAGTCTATTCTTGTGAATGTGTTGTGCGGGTTGGAATAAAATGTATAGTCTTTAGTATTAGGGTTATCTGTTCTCCATACATCGTGAAGTCCCAATTGCTGGATATAGCTGTTTATCGTTTTAATCACTTTTTTAGGTGTGCAGGAGGTCCCTGTGGACGTGTCTATTGTAGGGTCCAATGGCAAGTTAAAGTCCCCACTTAGAAATAGAGTTCCTTTAGTGTGTGTGAGCAGGGATTGGAATACATTTCTGAATACAAAGTGTTGGTCCTTATTTGGTAGGTATACATTTGCAAACGTCACTGGTTTGTTAAACAGGAGGCCGACTATTATTAAGTATCTGCCTTCCTTGTCTCTTTCCACGTAAGTGGCTTGAAATTGTATGGAGTTTTTGAATGGAATACCTACCCCCCCTTTTTTTGCGTCTCCTGAGGCCAAATATGTAGTTTTATACTTATGACTCAGTATTTTAGGTTCTCTGCCTTTCTTGAAATGTGTTTCTTGAATAAACAGGACGTCACCTTTTCTCTGGGCTATTTAATCCCTTCACATTCACTGTGGTTAGTGTGAATGCGTGCATGTTATGTGTCATCATACGTGTGTTCCTCTAATTCACCTGTATGTCTACTTAATTTGGGTTGCAAATGCACGTGTATCTCTGTGCGACCAACTTATAGAATAACTGTAAAATATTAGCAAGTTACTGTAATATTTCCTGGAACAAATACAAGAGAATCAACAACAGTTCAAACAATTTCTATATATATATATATATATATATATATATTCTCCTGAAGTCTCTTAGAACAATTATGACTTGTCAGTGCTTTCCTGAGCTGACAATTTTAACTTTAGGATTTTAATAACTAACAATAAGCAAAAACAATTTAGTAACAGTTAAATGCTATTATAAGGGTAGTATCCCCACCCTCAAACCAATACTAGTATATTTTTAAGAATAAAATGTCATACGACCTTTAGCCTTCAAGTTTTTGTTGTTATTTTTTTTTTTTTCCATTTAGACTGGTAAGCAGGCTCATTTTGCTGTAGGATCTGTTTCCGGAGAGCCCATGCTTTCTTTCTGCAGTGACTGTGATACATCTTTTCCTGTTTTCTTTCTCTGCATGTTGTATTGTCTTTCCTCAGGATCTGGTATGTTGATCTGTAGAGCATCATTAAAATTGGAGAGGTCATCCAGATTTCTGAATATTGCGGTGGTTCCTCCTTTGCTTGCTATGATGCTTACTGGGAAGCCCCATCTGTACGGGATGTTCTGATCCCTCAGCACTGTAGTAATGAAATGCAATTCTCTCCTTTTCTGCAGCGTTGTTGGGCTTAAGTCTGCAAAGACTTGTATGTGGTTACCGGCATGCATGATCTTCTGTTTTTGCCGGGCATGGCGAAGAATGTCCTCTCTGTCTTTATAATTGAGTAGTTTTATTATTATGTCACGGGGTGGTGCCTTTGGTGGTGGTTTCGCTCGCAATGCTCTGTGAGCCCTTTCAATTTTTATTTCCAGGGAGCCACAGGTGCCCTTAATAGTTCTGAACAAGTCCTGCAGGCAGCCCTCAATTGCAGATGGTTGTATTGATTCAGGGACACAGCGAATACGCAGATTATTACGCCTACCTCTATTGTCTAAGTCCTCCACTTTTTCCAATAAATGGTGAATTGTTTCTTGTTGGTCGTACACTAACTTTGAAATGTGTTGCACATCATTACAGGTGGTATTGTAGTATTCTTCCAGCGCCGATAGTCTGCTGGTTACCTTTGATAAATCCTTCTTCAGTTCCCGAACCAATTTTTCACTTCCCCAACTATTTCTTTTTTTGTCTGCTTTTGTGCAAAGTGAATTTAAATCCTCTTTGGTTAGTGGTTGAGGTGTACTTGGGGTGTTTGGGGCCTGTTGGTGGTCTATCTGCTCCTGGTGTTGCGCAGATTCCATCTTTTGTGCGCTTTTGAGTGGTTCTTGTGCCTTTAAAAACTGCTGAAGTGATTTATTCTTAATTTGTACTTCAGTTCCGTTTATCCTGCGACCTGGCATGTCCAAGTTCAGTGTCTCTGTTGTGGGGTGTTACTGTGGTGGCCTTTTTGTCTGGGTATGTTATTGTGGCCTTTTGCTGTTAGAGCCTTCTGTGCTGTAGTGAATATGTGATTGGTCACACAATAAATGGCACTTTTAAATTATAAAAGAGGTGTTTAATCCTCCACCACAACACCTGTCTGTCTGTTTCTTTCTATGAAGCTGTTTCAACTTCCCTTTATCTTACATCTGCGTTGTACAGTGTGTTTATGCTGAGGCAGTGGCCAGTCTTTTTATATTTATTTTCCTTTGCCCTGCTTATAGTAACCGCGATGTCCCTCTGCGTTTTTTATAGTGCTGCTCACTCTGTTTGCCCTTTTTTCCCCAGCTGTATTAGGTTTTCTAGGCTTAACTGAACCGGATCGTGTCTCCGGTGATGTTTGTCCCCACTCACCTCTATTTGCGTGTCAGCGTGACCATGGGTAGGCCTCAGGCACTGCCTGTTGTGCAGGCTGCGTCTTCTGGCTGCCCGTTGGAGCTGCAGTGCGGGCGTGTTATACAGTGTGAGGTGGGTCTGTTTTAAGTTTATTACGGGTGTCGGGCGTCTTTTTCTTTACCCCCTATTGTGCACACCACTTGCCTGCTTGCTTTAGCCTCGGCCCCGTGAGAACTCTTTTTACTTATAACGGAGGGGCGCTCCAGATGCGATGTCGGGCTCCGGATGATCCTGCTCACTTATGTGTCTAGATGTGGCCAATAACTCATAACTGTATAGGCTATTTTTGCTAGGTTTGAGAAGTGGGGCCTAGGAGCTAACAGATCATGCGGCCATTTACCAGCGTGGCCATGCTCCGCCCCCCAGGTGATATTTTCTAGTCAGCTTTTTACATTAAATAATAGTGATTAAAGTTTTCTCTCATTTAATTTGTTCCCAATAATCCATTTTACCTTCTGGAGAGTATTAAATTGTTTACAAATACCACCTTAGCCTTTACATTGGCATTTGAAATAGCTGATTTAGCCTGTAGTATCCCAACTGATACTGAAAGTTTCTATACCTAGAGAAATACTCAGCTAAATTACAAGTTATGCGCGCTATAGGGAAATTAACGAACGCAACGAAAGTTTCGTTATTTAACCACCTATAGCGCAGCCATTACAAGTTTTCAAACAGCCGGCTTGTGCATGTGATATGGGGTTTTTAAGCTCTATACCGCACACAATTCAAGTGCTGTTTTGATGTGCTCTTGCACGCTTTCCCCATAGACATTAATGGGGAGAGCGGGTCAGAAAAAATTCTAACACCTGCAATCGCGGAATGAAAAGCTTCGGAACGCAGCCCCATTGATGTCTATGGGGAAAAAAAACTAACGTTTAAACCTAACACCCTAACATAAACCCGAGTCTAAACATCCCTAATCTGCCACCCCCAACATCGCAGACACCTACATAATAGTATTGACCCCTAATCTGCCGTCCCAACATCGCCGCCACCTACCTACAGTTATTAACCCCTAATGTGCCGCTCCCGATATCGCCGCCACTATATTAAAGTTATTAACCCCTATTCCGCCGCACCCCAACATTGTTGCCACTATATTAAATTTATTAACCCCTATTCCGCTGCTCCCCGACATTGCCACCACTATATAAAGGTATTTACCCCTAAACCTCTTGACTCCCACATCACTTCCACTAAATAAACCTATTAACCCCTAAACTGCCAGCCCCCCACATTGCAACAACCTAAACTAAACTATATTAACCCCTAAACCTGACCCTAACCCTAATGTAACCCTAACCCTAAACCTAGCCCTAACACCCCTAACTTTAACATAATTAAAATAGAGCTAAACTAAATTTACAATTATTAACTAAATAATATCTATTTAAAACTAAATACTTACCTGTGAAATAAAACCTAAGCTAGCTACAATACAACTAATAGTTATATTGTAGCTAGCTTAGGTTTTATTTTTATTTACTAACTACCTAGTTCAAATAAATACAAACTTACCTGTGAAATAAAACCTAAGCTGCCTTACACTAAAACCTAACATTACAAAAAAATAAAAAACACTATAATTACAAAAAATAAAAAACCCTACCATTACAAAAAAAATAACAAATGAAATTATACAAAAAATAAAAATTATTCCTATTCTAATACTCTTTTTTTTAATAACAAAACACCCCCCCCCAGAAAAAAAAAACCCTAATCTATCATAAACTACCAAGGGCCCTTAAAATGACCTTTTGGGGGCACTTAAAAGGGCTTTTTTGTAGGGCATTGCCCTAAAGTTAACAGCTCTTTTGCTACAAACCCCTGCCCCCCAAACCCACAAAATAAAAATAAAGTAAAACCTAATCTACCCATTGCCCTGAAAAGTGCATTTGTATGGGCATTTAGCTCTTTTGCTGCCCAAGTCCTAATCTAAAAATAAAAACCCACCCAAAACGAAAAAAATACATTACACAAAATAACAAATTATCAAAAATAATAAAAATATTCCTATTCTAATACCCATTTAAAAAAAAAAACACCCCAAAATAAAAAAAAAACTAATCTAGAATAAGCTACCAATAGCCCTTAAAGGGCCTTTTGTAGGGCATTGCCCTAAGTTAAACAGCTCTTTTACCTGGAAAAAAATACAAAACCCCACTAACATTACAAACCCCCACCCCCCTAAACTCACACAAAAAAACTATCTAAAAAACCTAATCTACCCATTTCCCTGAAAAGGGCATTTGTATGGGCATTGCTCTTAAAAGGGCATTTAGCTCTTTTGCTGCCCAAACCCAAATCTAAAAAAAAAAACCCCACCCAAAAAACCCTTAAAAAAACACTAACCCCCGATGATCCACTTACAATTTTTTTAAGTCCCGCTTGAAGAATCTTCATCCAGGCGGCGAGAAATCTTCATCCAGGCGGTGAGAAGTCTTCATCCAGGCGGTGAGAAGTCTTCATCCAGGCGGCCTCTTCTATCTTCATTCAGGCGGCAAAGTCCTCATCCAGGTGGCGAGAAGTCTTCATCCAGACGGCCTCTTCTGTCTTCATCCAGACGGCATCTTCTATCTTCATCCCGGCAAGGCATAGCGGGTCCATCCTTAAGACATCCGGCGCGGAGCATCCTCTTCATACGTTTGATATAGTATTTGCGATGCGGAATGGCCTTGGTTTAGGGGTTAATAGGTAGTTTAGGGGTGTTTAGTGTACTTTGTAGCAGTTTAGTTATGAGTTTTATGTAACAGTTTTTTTGCGTAAAACTCATAACTACTGCTTTTAGATTGCTGAATGGATCTTGTTGGTATAGGCTGCAACACAAGTATTTTAGCCTGACCGCAAAACTCGTTATGGCTGCGCTATGTAAGTCCCATGAAAAAATGTCATTTTTACGTGTGCGGGACTGACGTTGCGTTACAGGCTAAAAGGCTTGCTGTACAGCTATACCAACAAGAAATTACCATTTTTTTCAGCGTTAAAACACGAGCGCAAAACTTGTAATCTAGCTGACTGTAAACACAGCCAGCAGAAGAAAGTACACTCACAGTGAAAGATAGAAAAGAAAAAGATCTAAAATGTTCATTTTCAATTGTCCTTTCTAAGTAGTGTACTGAGATAAGAAAGTGATAAGATATCGAGATCTAAATTGTCAGCAAGCCAAGCCTATTTTGATGGGCTGTGGCCCCAGCTATTTCTTTTTCCAAAAAAAGCACAAATTAAAATTTCTCATGCATTTTATACTTTACAGTTGGTATAACAACTCATGTGGAACACATTCAAGGGAAAAAATATTTTACAATGAACTGTCCCTTTAAGTTTATTTAATTTTAAGTTGCTGCTTAGCTGCTCCCATGCATGGAACCTGAGCACTATTCTATACTCTAATACAAAATATTTCCAGTATTTTTCTCCTCAGAGAGCAGCTTAGGTTCATATATGCAGACCTGAATGTCACTGTTTTACTGGTGACATGACACTTGTATTTATAGGGGTTAGTCTGTCACTCAGGTTTCCAGCTTGATAAAGGTCAGTTGTTTCTCACTGAAATATTACTATTTATTCACTTTATATATCAATAAAGAAGAAACTTTATTTAAAGTGAAGGTTTATTATCTTCTCTTTCTATATACAGTATATATAAATATATATATATTGTGACCTTTGCAAAGTCATTTTATTTAGTTTTGGCTTTTAAAAACCATACCATAGTCTTCAATCAGACAACATAGGTTGTTTTCTCTAACTACGTAAAAACTATCTTTATGGAAATCTGATATATACTGTAGATGTAACTTGTTATATATTTGGGCCAAATGGATAGGAAGGCATACAAAACTCTGTATTTGTGGAGTTACAATTAAAGGGAGGTTAAAACATTTTTTTTTCTTTCTTTAATCTAAATGAGGGCATTTTACCTCCTTAAAGGGACACCCTACCCCGTCAAGAGTCCTACCGCATTTTAAAGTCAGTAGTTAAGAGTTTTATGGTACAACGCCGTAACATAAAACACATAACTAAAGTGCTAAAAAGTACACTAACACCCATAAACTACCTATTAACCCCTCCAGCATCGCAAACACTAAAATAAAATTTTTAACCCCTAATCTGCTGCTCCGGACACCGCCGCCACCTACATTATATTTATAAACCCCTAATCTGCCGCCCCCAACGTCGCCGCCACTATATTAAAGTTATTAACCCCTAAACCTAAGACTAACCCTAACACCCCCTAACTTAAATATAATTTAAATAAATCTAAATAAAATTACTATCATTAACTACATTAGTCCTATTTAAAACTAAATACTTACCTATAAAATAAATCATAAGCTAGTTAAAATATAACTAATAGTTACATTGTATCTAGCTTAGGATTTTTTTTTATTTTACAGGCAAGTTTGTATTTATTTTAACTAGGTAGAATACTTATTTAATAGCTATTAACTATTTAATAACTACCTAGCTAAAATAAAGACAAATTTACCTGTAAAATAAAACCTAACCTAAGTTACCCTAACACCTAACACTACAATATAATTAAATAAAGTAACTAAATTAAATACAATTACCTAAATTAAATTAAGGGCTAGATTTAGAGTTTTGTTGGTAAGGACCCGCGTAGCTAACGCCGGCTTTTTTCTGGCCGCACCATAAAAATAACTCTGGTATTGAGAGTCCACAGAATCGCTGCGTTAGGCTCCAAAAAAGGAGCGTAGAGCATTTTTAACGCAACTTCAACTCTCGATACCAGAGTTGCTTACGGACGCGGCCAGCCTAAAAAACGTGCTCGTGCACGATTCCCCCATAGAAAACAATGGGGCTGTTTGAGCTGTAAAAAACCTAAAACCTGCAAAAAAGCCGCGTTCAGCTCTTAACGCAGCCCCATTGTTTGCTATGCGGAAACACCTCCTACGTCTGCACCTAACACTCTAACATGTACCCCGAGTCTAAACACCCCTAACCTTACACTTATTAACCCCTAATCTGCCGCCCCCGCTATCGCTGACACCTGCATTTTATTTTTAACCCCTAATCTGCCGCTCCGTAAACCGCCGCTACTTACATTATCCCTATGTACCCCTAATCTGCTGCCCCTAACACCGCCGACCCCTATATTATATTTATTAACCCCTAATCTGCCCCCCACAACATCGCCTCCACCTGCCTACACTTATTAACCCCTAATCTGCCGAGCGGACCGCACCGCTACTATAATAAAGTTATTAACCCCTAATCCGCCTCACTAACCCTATAATAAATAGTATTAACCCCTAATCTGCCCTCCCTAACATCGCCGACACCTAACTTCAATTATTAACCCCTAATCTGCCGACCGGAGCTCACCGCTATTCTAATAAATGTATTAACCCCTAAAGCTAAGTCTAACCCTAACACTAACACCCCCATAAATTAAATATAATTTTAATCTAACTAAATAAATTAACTCTTATTAAATAACTTATTCCTATTTAAAGCTAAATACTTACCTGTAAAATAAATGCTAATATAGCTACAATATAAATTATAATTACATTGTAGCTATTTTAGGATTAATATTTATTTTACAGGCAACTTAGTAATTATTTTAACCAGGTACAATAGCTATTAAATAGTTAAGAACTATTTAATAGTTACCTAGATAAAATAATTACAAAATTACCTGTAAAATAAATCCTAACCTAAGTTACAATTAAACCTAACACTATACTATCATTAAATTCATTAAATAAAATACCTACAATTACCTACAATTAAACCTAACACTACACTATCAATAAATTAATTAAATACAATATCTACAATTATCTACAATTAAACCTAACACTACACTATCAATAAATTAATTAAATACAATTCCTACAAATAACTACAATTAAATAAACTAACTAAAGTACAAAAAATAAAAAAGAACTAAGTTACAAAAAATAAAAAAATATTTACAAACGTAAGAAAAATATTACAAAAATTTTAAACTAATTACACCTACTCTAATAAAATAACAAAGCCCACCAAAATAACAAAATGCCCTACCCTATTCTAAATTACTAAAGTTCAAAGCTCTTTTACCTTACCAGCCCTGAACAGGGCCCTTTGCGGGGCATGCCCCAAGAAGTTCAGCTCTTTTGCCTGTAAAAAAAAACATACAATACCCCCCCCAACATTACAACCCACCACCCACATACCCCTAATCTAACCCAAACCCCCCTTAAATAAACCTAACACTAAGCCCCTGAAGATCTTCCCACCTTATCTTCACCATACCAGGTTCACCGATCCGTCCTGAAGTGCTCCTCCGATGTCCTGATCCAAGCCCAAGCGGGGGGCTGAAGAGGTCCACGATCCGGCTGAAGTCTTCATCCAAGCGGGGCAGAAGAGGTCTTCCATCCGATTGAAGTCTTCATCCAGGCGGCATCTTCTATCGTCATCCATCCGGAGCGAAGCGGCAGCATCCTGAAGACCTCCGACGCGGAACATCCATCCTGCCCGACGACTGAACGACGAATGACGGTTCCTTTAAATGACGTCATCCAAGATGGCGTCCCTCGAATTCCGATTGGCTGATAGGATTCTATCAGCCAATCGGAATTAAGGTAGGAATATTCTGATTGGCTGATGGAATCAGCAAATCAGAATCAAGTTCAATCCGATTGGCTGATCCAATCAGCCAATCAGATTGAGCTCGCATTCTATTGGCTGTTCCGATCAGCCAATAGAAGCGAGCTCAATCTGATTGGCTGATTGGATCAGCCAATCGGATTGATCTTGATTCTGATTGGCTGATTCCATCAGCCAATCAGAATATTCCTACCTTAATTCCGATTGGCTGATAGAATCCTATCAGCCAATCGGAATTCGAGGGACGCCATCTTGGATGACGTCATTTAAAGGAACCGTCATTCGTCGTTCAGTCGTCGGGCAGGATGGATGTTCCGCGTCGGAGGTCTTCAGGATGCTGCCGCTTCGCTCCGGATGGATGACGATAGAAGATGCCGCCTGGATGAAGACTTCAATCGGATGGAAGACCTCTTCTGCCCCGCTTGGATGAAGACTTCAGCCGGATCATGAACCTCTTCAGCCCCCCGCTTGGGCTTGGATCAGGACATCGGAGGAGCACTTCAGGACGGATCGGTGAACCTGGTATGGTGAAGATAAGGTAGGAAGATCTTCAGGGGCTTAGTGTTAGGTTTATTTAAGGGGGGTTTGGGTTAGATTAGGGGTATGTGGGTGGTGGGTTGTAATGTTGGGGGGGGGTATTGTATGTTTTTTTTTACAGGCAAAAGAGCTGAACTTCTTGGGGCATGCCCCGCAAAGGGCCCTGTTCAGGGCTGGTAAGGTAAAAGAGCTTTGAACTTTAGTAATTTAGAATAGGGTAGGGCATTTTGTTATTTTGGGGGGCTTTGTTATTTTATTAGGGGGCTTAGAGTAGGTGTAATTAGTTTAAAATTGTTGTAATATTTTTCTTATGTTTGTAAATATTTTTTTATTTTTTGTAACTTTAGTTAGTTTATTTCATTGTAGTTATTTGTAGGAATTGTATTTAATTAATTTATTGATAGTATAGTGTTAGGTTTAATTGTAACTTAGGTTAGGATTTATTTTACAGGTAATTTAGTAATTATTTTAACTAGGTAACTATTAAATAGTTCTTAACTATTTAATAGCTATTGTACCTGGTTAAAATAATTACAAAGTTGCCTGTAAAATAAATATTAATCCTAAAATAGCTACAATGTAATTATAATTTATATTGTAGCTATATTAGGGTTTATTTTACAGGTAAGTATTTAGCTTTAAATAGGAATAAGTTATTTAATAAGAGTTAATTTATTTCGTTAGATTTAAATTATATTTAACTTAGGAGGGTGTTAGTGTTAGGGTTAGACTTAGCTTTAGGGGTTTAAAAATTGATTAGAATAGCGGTGAGCTCCGGTAGGCAGATTAGGGGTTAATGTTTGAAGTTAGGTGTCGGCGACGTTAGGGAGGGCAGATTAGGGGTTAATACTATTTATTATAGGGTTAGTGAGGCGGATTAGGGGTTAATAACTTTATTATAGTAGCGGTGCGGTCCGCTCGGCAGATTAGTGGTTAATAAGTGTAGGCAGGTGGAAGCGACGTTGAGGGGGGCAGATTAGGGGTTAATAAATATAATATAGGGGTCGGCGGTGTTAGGGGCAGCAGATTAGGGGTACATAAGGATAACTTAAGTAGCGGCGCTTTGCGGTCGGCAGATTAGGGGTTAATAAGTGTAGGTAGTTGGCGGCGACGTTGTGGGGGGCAGATTAGGGGTTAATAAATATAATACAGGGGTCGGCGGTGTTAGGGGCAGCAGATTAGGGGTACATAAGTATAACGTAGGTGGCGGTCGGTAGATTAGGGGTTAAAAAATTTAATCGAGTGGTGGCGATGTGGGGGGATCTCAGGTTAGGGGTACATAAGTAGTTTATGGGTGTTAGTGTACTTTAGAGTACAGTAGTTAAGAGCTTTATGAACCGGCGTTAGCCCACAAAGCTCTTAACTACTGACTTTTTTCTGCGGCTGGAGTTTTGTCGTTAGATTTCTAACACTCACTTCAGACACGACTCTAAATACCGGAGTTAGAAAGATCCCATTGAAAAGATAGGATACGCAATTGACGTAAGGGGATCTGCGGTATGGAAAAGTCGCAGCTGAAAAGTCAGCGTTAGACCCTTTTTTGAGTGACTCCAAATACCGGAGTTAGCCTAAAACCAGCGTTAGGAGCCTCTAACGCTGGTTTTCACGGCTACCGCCAAACTCCAAATCTAGGCCTAAATTAGCTAAAGTACAAACCCCCCCACTAAATTACAGATATTTAAACTAATTACACCTAATCAAATAGCCCTATTAAAATAAAAAAGCCCCCCAAAATAAAAAAAAACCCTAGCCTAAATAAAACTACCAATAGCCCTTAAAATGGCCTTTTGCGGGGCATTGCCCCAAAGTAATCAGCTCTTTTTTCCTGTAAAAAAAAAATACAAACAACCCCCCAACAGTAAAACCCACCACCCACACAACCAACCCCCCAAATAAAAGCCTAACTAAAAAAACCTAAGCTCTCCATTGCCCTGAAAAGGGCATTTGGATGGGCATTGCCATTAAAAGGGCATTTAGCTCTATTGCTGCCCAAAGCCCTAACCTAAAAATAAAACCCACCCAATACACACTTAAAAAATCCTAACACTAACTCCTGAAGATTCACTTACTGTGAGAAGTCTTCATCCAAGCCGGGCCGAAGTCCTCAACAAAGCCGGGAGAAGTCTTCATCGAAGGCAGGCAAAGTGGTCATCCAGACGGGCAGAAGTCTAAATCCAGATGGCATCTTCTATCTTCATCCATCCGGTGCGGAGCATCCTCTTCTTCCGAAGACTAAAGCTGAATGAATGTACCTTTAAGTGACGTCATCCAAGAAGGCGTCCCTTAGATTTCGATTGGCTGATAGAATTCTATCAGCCAATTGGAATTAAGGTAGAAAAAATCCTATTGGCTGATGCAATCAGCCAATAGGATTGAGCTCGCATTCTATTGGTTGATTGGAACAGTCAATGGAATGGAAGCTCAATCCTATTGACTCATTGACTCCCGGTAAGTCGATCTTCAGGGGGTTAGTGTTTGGGTTTTTTTAAGGGTGTATTGGGTGGGTTTTATTTTTCGGTTAGGGTTTGGGTGGTAAAAGAGTTAACTGCCCTTTTAAGGGCAATGCCCATCCAAATGCCTTTTTCAGGGCAATGGGGAGCTTAGGTTTTTTTAGATAGAATTTTATTTGGGGGGTTGGTTGTGTGGGTGGTGGGTTTTACTGTTGGGGGGGTTGTTTGTATTTTGTTTTACAGGTAAAAGAACTGATTACTTTGGGGCAATGCCCCGCAAAAGGCTAACTATTTAATAACTATTCTACCTAGTTAAAATAAATACAAACTTGCCTGTAAAATAAAAAAAAATCCTAAACTAGATACAATGTAACTATTAGTTATATTGTAGCTAGCTTAGGGTTTATTTTATAGGTAAGTATTTAGTTTTACATAGGAATAATTTAGTTAATGATAGTCATTTTATTTAGATTTATTTAAATTATATTTAAGTTAGGGGGTGTTAGGGTTAGACTTAGGTTTAGGGGTTAATAACTTTAATTTAGTGGTGGCGACATTGGGGGCGGCAGAATAGAGGTTAATAAGTGTAGGTAGGTTGCGGCGACTTTGGGGGAGGCAGATAAGGGGTTCATAACTATAATGTAGGTGGCGGCGGTGTCCGGAGCGGCAGATTAGGGGTTAATAATATAATGTAGGTGTCAGCGATGTCAGGGGCGGCAGATTAGGAGTTAATAAGTGTAAGATTAGGGGTGTTTAGACTTGGGGTTCATGTTAGGGTGTTAGGTATAGACATAACTTTTATTTCCCCAAAGGAATCAATGGGGCTGCTTTACAGAGTTTTACGCTGCTTTTTTGCAGGTGTTAGACTTTTTTCAGCCGGCTCTCCCCGTTGATACCTATGGGGAAATCGTGCACAAGCACGTACGACCAGCTCACCTCTGACTTAAGCAGCGCTGGTATTGGAGTGCGGTAATGAGCAAAATTTTGCTCAACGCTCTCTTCTTGTCTTTTAACGACGGGTTTCTGAAAACTCGTAATACCAGTGCTGTAGGTAAGTGAGTGGTGAGACAAAACTGCTCGTTAGCCCTGCATAGCCTCTAATGCAAAACTTGTAATCTAGCCGTATGATTATTAAGTTTTATATACTTCTTACAAGCTTATCGATGTTAAACCCACTGCAAGATGCTTCTGGTATGTAACTATAAGTGATAAAGAATAAGTATTGGGCCTAGACTGTCCCTTTAATGGCCAAGCATATTTTAAACATTAAAGAGCAATGTTTATATTTGGTCTTTGACATAATTGTTTTCTACAGCCTCCTTCGCTGGCTCAAATAGATGGCGTCATAATTAGGCAGGGAGTTAATTTGCTATCTGTAAATGTACCAAGGCTAGGGTTGTAACTGTGTTGAAATGTACAGTATTTTACACCACATATACTTTTTTTATTAGATTTAAAATATAAATAAAAATCTTTATTTTTTTTCATGCAAAAAACATATATTTTTAAACAGTGATCGTTCAAATTCATTATAGAACTGTTTAGAACTTAATATCCTTTTAAAGGGATATTCCAGCCAAAATTGAAAACCACATGGGTGCATTTTGGTATTGAATAAAAGCAATTTTGTAATATACATGCATTAGCAAAAATGCTTCTAATAAAAGCTATAGCTGTTTCAAAAGTGTATTTAAGTATGCACCGTGCACCAGCATTTTACACACAGCACTTGCTCAGAGAGACTAAGGTGCTTGTACCATCTGGTAATGACTCAATTTGTTAATTGCTGACATGATACAAGCCCCAGTGATGATCTGAGCAGCTACATTATTTAAAAAGTGGGTGCAGTGACAATATGTAGATATGCTTCACATGCACATGCAGAGAAAAATGCTAACACTAAAACAGTGATAACTTTTACTAGAAGCATGTTTGCTAATACATGTATATTGCAAATATCTTTCTATTCAGAGATGTAATTAATCTATGTGCATTTACATTTTGACTGAAATGTCCCTTTAAAGGGACATGAAACCCAATTTTTTTCTTTCATGATTTAGATAGAGCATACGATTTTAAACAACTTTCTAATGTACTTCTATTATCTAATTTGCTTAATTCTCTTGATATACTTTGCTGAAAAGTATATCTAGATAGGCTCAGTAGCTGCTGATTGGTTGCTGCACATAGATGCCTCGTGTCATTGGCTCACACATGTACATTGCTATTTCTTCAACAAAGAATATCTAAGGAATGAAGCAAATGAGATAATACAAGTAGATTGGAATGTTGTTTAAAATTGTATTCTCTACTTGAATCATGAAAGAACATTTTTGGGTTTAGTGTCCCTTTAAGTATGTTCCTGTGGTGAATTATAGGTGAATTATGGCCTAGCCTATGAGCCCAGCTGTTTGTAGTTCACATTCATAAGAGCTGACTACAACAGTGCAACTCTCGGCAGGGCCCTGTACCCACTTGACCCCTGTAAATGTTATTTTGTATACCACCTATGTTCATAGCGTTGCGGAATCTGTTGGCGCTCTACAATACCTGATTATAGTGCAGCAGATTCAGGAAAGAGGGGGGCATCACTTTTTGACATCACTTGCCAAAGTCCTCAATTATTGCAGGTGCCTGCTTGCCAATGACACCCTAAACATTGGATAAGGTGTTTACATTTTTTAGGTCCTATAGCCACTTAAAATATAACCACAGACTGAAGACTATACGCTGCATGCTGCACCTCTATTTTTTTTACAGTGCAGGCATATGGAAAATAATACTCAATAGTGTCAGTGGATAAAGAACAGTCGACAATTACCTTAGAGTTCCAGTCAGTATAAGCGCAGTAAACTGTGCTGATTTTCAGCACATGCTGATTCTGTTTTTGCTACTATCTGCATATAGGAATCTGGCTTCTTTCAAGTGGGCGCACTTGACTAAGCACTGATCGTTTATGTGTCTGCAAATGTTTAAACAAAATAGATACATTTAAAAAAAATGTACGTGCATATGATGTTTAAAAAATGCTATAGTGACTGTATTAGTGCCAAGTGAAAAATAAAAAAATGTCATGCTACAACCTGACGAAAAAATATTTTAGCAGCGCTGACCTAATCTAACGATGACTTTGATTTAGTTTAGTAAGTCATATTAGCAACAGCGCACTATTGGATGGTACTCACAGACAGAGTAAAGAATAAAAAAGGCTCTTTTAACAGTTTCAATTTCCTCTCTCTCTAAAATGATCCACCAAAAATAGTATGACTAAGAGGACTAAAATCTGTGGGGGGATAGGGGCAGCAGAATTTTGAGTGCCTAGGGCAGCACAAAGCCTAAATACACTACTGGTTGATGCCTATGGCTGAGCACTGGTGTTGTTAAAAGGGGCAGATGGTGGAGTTGGCTACATTTGTATAATGGATTGCTCCCTGTTGTGCCCCACTAAAAAGTGAAATTCCCTCTAAAACTGTGTGTTAAAAAATAGACAACCTAACCCTTTAGAAAAGCTTCAGAACTGCAAAAGACATATTGGGCACTATTTATCGCAACTGCTCAAGCATTAACTGCTCTAGAGTAAGCTTTTTAAAACATTGATATTGGGTCAACGTATTCACCCATAGACTTCAATAAAGCGCTAAAAGTGGGGGGAAAAAGGAATACCCTATTCTGAGGTAATCCTTCTAGCGTAAATTGTGATTACACTCACACGTTTGCATTTACTTTCAACTTGTAATACGAGCGCTCCTTCGATCGCATGCAAACAGCCGGTATAAACCCGTTATCGCTTGAGCAAATAGCACGCCACTCGTAAACTGGCCCATTATAAGTAATTTTCCTTCTTTTTAATTTTAAAAGAATTAAAACATTGTCATGCCCCACTAAAAGCATTGAGGGTCTTGGGCAATGTACGTACTGTGCATAATAAATAAGTCCTCACTGGTAATTTACAGCACCTAATTAACTACCTGTAACCCAATGCGCTCAAAATGTTCTCTATTTCTGGTTCAAAGAGTCATCCTTCTTCATATAGTTTATAAATTGTTGTCTAAGCTGTCTCTGTCTGCTTCTTGATAGGATTTAACATCATCTTCATTTTTTTAAATTTTTCTTTACAATTATAATTTTTCTCTGTCATTACAGTCAGTGGATTTATTACCACACAGATACGTTTATATCACTGATAGCTTAAAATATGCATTATTTATGCAAAGCATTGAAAACATTTGACATTTGTCCCGCACATATTTGCCACTTAATTACAAGTCTGCTCTGTTTCCACTGCAAAATGCAAATTCTCAGTACTAAAGTCTCTATGCAATATAATGCTGCACAGTATGAAGTTTGTCTAATATTGCACAGTATGACTCCCCCACATTTGGGAAATCATTTAGTAGAATTATAGGCTTTGAGAGCATAGCTACTTAAGAGCAAATCAGGTCAAAAAGGCATTAGAGTGTGTGATGAGAATACGGGGATAATTTATCAGTTCAGAAACATAAGACTACTGTGTCAAATGCTAACAGTTAAATCAAATATTTGCATAATAGTTTACTTTCAGAAGTCAGATTGTTCATAGAACACTATTTGTTTTGAACAATGTATGCAGAGGGTTATAGAGAGCAATCCATTGGGGAGATTCAGAAGGTGAGTGTGTAATTCATTTCAACTCTATAAACTGAATAAAAAAACAGTTAAGACAAACAAGAAACGCTTGTATATAACTATTTCCATATCAAGAATCATTTGTTTGAAGTTGCTAGAAAAAAAAAGTACTGAGAAATAAAAAAAAACATCTAAATTTTCTTGAAAGAGACTTAGAAGCAAAAAATGAAAGTTTCATGATTCAAATACAGCATGCAATTAAAAAAATCAGATCAGCCTTGTCTGCAGAGCAATTTGTTAAAATATAAACAAAAATATACAAAGTATGATACTTATTTGTTAAAGTTACATAGAAACTTTCAAAGTGTAATACGAATTTGTAATATCACAATCCTAAATGCACAGAATTTAAGATTGTATACAGAATCTAAATGCATTAAAATAAAAAATAGAAAGTGCATAGTTTAAATGTAACAAAAATTAAAGCACAACATATGAACAGTAAAGTAATATAAAATATAAAGCACAAAGTTAACAAAACTCTAATGTCATGCAGTGGTATATTGCACTGAGCTTGTCTCATTCACACACAGAAATGAAGGGAACACCCCTTATATAAGTATATCTAAATGTGATTTTCTAGAATCTTGTCAGAGATCTTGCAGTTCTGGAGGATCATTTCAGAACATCTCATATGAACAGAGAGCTTTGGACCATAAGGATTTCTGTCTGAATGATGAAACTTTAATTTGAACTTCCTTTTCTTTTGAATGTATGTAAAAATGTGTATGCATGAATGCATATGTGTGCATTGTGGGTCTAAAAAAAAAATAATAATAATCATATGCTTAGAGGCATTAATGCACCCTTCTCCAGAATAAAGTCAGAAGCTTAAAAGGATATTTCAGCCAAAATTGGAATCCATATGGATGCATTTCAGTTTAGAATAAAAGCATTTTTATATACATGTATTAGCAAAAATGCTTCTAATTAAAAATAAGGTTGTTTCAAAAGTGTATTTAAAGGGACACTGAACCCAATTTTTTTCTTTTGTGATTCAGATAGAGCATGAAATTGTAAGCAACTTTCTAATTTACTCAGAGGAGTATTTATGCCTAATCCAACAAGGCCGGTGCCTATGGCGACAGATTTGGGGGGGCGGCACAGTGGCACTTATATGTTGGCAACTGCATATCTTTATTTTTTTCGCTAAAACTTCGCAAAACCGACTTTTGCCAAGGTCACGTGACGTCACGTGACGTTTCCTTAGTTCCGCCCGCCTTCCTGTCCGCCCGCCTTCCTGTCTGCTCACTCACAGTTGCAGCACTTGGGTGGAGGAAGACACGGACGTGATCTCCCTCCCAAGGCAGTGAGGAGCGGCTGTGAGTGGGATCGCAGTGAGAAGGATCGCATTGGACTGGACCAGAGAGGACCCAGCGGGCAGGCAATAATAGTAAAAACACTCACTTTGCTCAGCTCACTCATCATGCCTGTGACTGTCCTGCTGTTATAGTATTGTGCAGCATATTGTGCAGCAGCTTTATTGACAGTTAAGTCTGTCAGACAGTCACAGTTATTATTAGAACTACATGTGGAGTCCATTTTTTATTTTAAAGTCCACTAGAGTAAGACTGATTGATTCCCAAAGCCAAAGCAAAATAATAGCTCTTAATGTTTAAAACTTCTGAATGCTGATTAAATGCAGTGTACTGTATTTTCTTATATATACTACATACACACAATTCACTGTATGTATTCTATTAAAAGATGAAAGTTATACACATGTCCTGCGCTTTAGTAGCAGGGGGTAAGTATGTGTCTTCATATGTGTGTGATTTAAAGCAAGGCAAATAATATGTATGTAGTTGTGTTGTACCCAGATATGCATGTGCTTTAAGAGCAGGCTCTAGGTAAGTGCCCTGATATGCTTGGGTTTTAACTGTGCAAAGGATAGGTATGTGCTCTCTGATGTGTGCATTTTAGGAGCAGATAATAGGTATGTATGTGCCCTCCTATGTGTGTACTTTAGGAGCACGAGGGCAGCAGGATTCTGAGTGCCTAGGGCAGCACAAAACCTAAATACGCCCCTGAATTTGCTCCTATTATCACATTTTCTTCATTCTCTTGGTATCTTTATTTCAAAAGCAAGAATGTAAGTTTCGATGCCGGCCCATTTTTCGTGAACAACCTAGGTTGTCCTTGCTGATAGGTGGATAAATTAATCCACCAATACAAAAGTGCTGTCCAGTGTTCTAAAAAAAAAATCTTAAATGCCTTCTTTTTCAAATAAAGATAGCAAGAGAATGAAGAAAAATTGATTATAGGAATAAATTAGAAAGTTGCTTAAAATTGCATGCTCTATCTGTATCACCATGCACCAACATTTTAAACACAGCACTTGCTCATAGAGCCCAAGGGGCTTGTGCCATCTGGTAATGAATCCGTTTCTTAATTGCTGACATGATACAACCCCTGGTTTTCTAAGCAGCTGCAGTATTTAAAATTCTTGTGCATTGAGAATATCTAGCAATGCTTGCTAATACATGTATATTGCAAATATGTTTCTATATACATATGTGATTCATCTATGTGCATTTAAATTTTGGCACGGAATATCCCTTTAATAGTGTTGTAACAATAAATCCAATACTGATTTACACGTCTAAACTGATATTTGTTATTGAGAGAGGATAGGGGTATTTGCTATGCTGTAATTTACTACACATACATTTTAAATTAATTTTTAGAAAATGTGGACATTCTGTGTATTTTTTTCCAAGTAAATATATATATATATATATATATATATATATATATATATATATATACAGGGAGTGCAGAATTATTAGGCAAGTTGTATTTTTGAGGATTAATTTTATTATTGAACAACAACCATGTTCTCAATGAACCCAAAAAACTCATTAATATCAAAGCTGAATAGTTTTGGAAGTAGTTTTTAGTTTGTTTTTAGTTATAGCTATTTTAGGGGGATATCTGTGTGTGCAGGTGACTATTACTGTGCATAATTATTAGGCAACTTAACAAAAAACAAATATATACCCATTTCAATTATTTATTTTTACCAGTGAAACCAATATAACATCTCAACATTCACAAATATACATTTCTGACATTAAAAAACAAAACAAAAACAAATCAGTGACCAATATAGCCACCTTTCTTTGCAAGGACACTCAAAAGCCTGCCATCCATGGATTCTGTCAGTGTTTTGATCTGTTCACCATCAACATTGCGTGCAGCAGCAACCACAGCCTCCCAGACACTGTTCAGAGAGGTGTACTGTTTTCCCTCCTTGTAAATCTCACATTTGATGATGAACCACAGGTTCTCAATGGGGTTCAGATCAGGTGAACAAGGAGGCCATGTCATTAGATTTTCTTCTTTTATACCCTTTCTTGCCAGCCACGCTGTGGAGTACTTGGACGCGTGTGATGGAGCATTGTCCTGCATGAAAATCATGTTTTTCTTGAAGGATGCAGACTTCTTCCTGTACCACTGCTTGAAGAAGGTGTCTTCCAGAAACTGGCAGTAGGACTGGAAGTTGAGCTTGACTCCATCCTCAACCCGAAAAGGCCCCACAAGCTCATCTTTGATGATACCAGCCCAAACCAGTACTCCACCTCCACCTTGCTGGCGTCTGAGTCGGACTGGAGCTCTCTGCCCTTTACCAATCCAGCCACGGGCCCATCCATCTGGCCCATCAAGACTCACTCTCATTTCATCAGTCCATAAAACTTTAGAAAAATCAGTCTTGAGATATTTCTTGGCCCAGTCTTGACGTTTCAGCTTGTGTGTCTTGTTCAGTGGTGGTCGTCTTTCAGCCTTTCTTACCTTGGCCATGTCTCTAAGTATTGCACACCTTGTGCTTTTGGGCACTCCAGTGATGTTGCAGCTCTGAAATATGGCCAAACTGGTGGCAAGTGGCACCTTGGCAGCTGCACGCTTGACTTTTCTCAGTTCATGGGCAGTTATTTTGCGCCTTGGTTTTTCCACACGCCCTTTTGCGACCCTGTTGACTATTTTGAATGAAACGCTTGATTGTTCGATGATCACGCTTCAGAAGCTTTGCAATTTTAAGAGTGCTGCATCCCTCTGCAAGATATCTCACTATTTTTGACTTTTCTGAGCCTGTCAAGTCCTTCTTTTGACCCATTTTGCCAAAGGAAAGGAAGTTGCCTAATAATTATGCACACCTGATATAGGGTGTTGATGTCATTAGACCACACCCCTTCTCATTACAGAGATGCACATCACCTAATATGCTTAGTTGGTAGTAGACTTTCGAGCCTATACAGCTTGGAGTAAGACAACATGCATAAAGAGGATGATGTGGTCAAAATACTCATTTGCCTAATAATTCTGCACTCCCTGTAATTTATATTTATATTTTTTTATTTATATTTATAAAACAATAACTACTTCACTACAAAAGCTCTGCATATAAAGTAACAGTTTTAAAAAACTTAGAAAACTGCCAGTTTCTTAATAATATTTGCATTGCTTTGCAGTCCTGGGTCACACCCTTTGAGGGCCTTCTCATTTTTATCTTATCTCAGATATAATGAGGTCTTTAGGGCTCTGAATTCCATGGGATGCACTCCAGCTTTTTTTTTTATTTAATTTTTTTGGGGGGAACCTACAATATTTAGGGTTACATCCTATATAATAAATGGCCAAGTATGTTTTTCAGATGCAGTCATGTGCAGTAGAGACTGCACGTGACAAACATACCTGACATTTGGATCCTGACACTCAGCACTCAGCACAGAGCAAGGCTGAAGCGGAGTGTCAGGGAGCGTGGCCGGGCGTCGTGAGGGGCGTGGCCGGGCGTCACGAGGGGCGTGGGCAGGTGGGTGTCGCCATGATGGGGCGTGGCCGGACGGGGTGCCGCGATGGGGGCGTGGCCAGAGAAGCAAAGGCTTTCAATGAAGACAGAGGAGAGCCAGAGAGGGAGCGAGAAGGGCCAAAGAGGGGGGAGAGAGAGAGAGAGCCAAAGAGGAAAGAGAGCCAAAGAGGAGAGAGAGACAAAGAGGGGGGGGGGAAGAGAGCCAAGGGGGGGGCAGAGCCAAAGGGGGGGAGAGCCAAAGAGGGGGGAGAGAGAGAGCCAAAGAGGAAAGAGAGCCAAAGAGGGGAGAGAGCCAAAGAGGGGGGAGAGAGAGCCCCAAGAGGGGGGAGAGAGAGCCAAAGAGGGGGGGGGAGAGAGCCAAAGAGGGGGGGGAGAGAGCCAAAGAGGGGGGGGGAGAGCCAAAGAGGGGGGGGGGGAGAGCCAAAGGGGGGGGCAAAGAGGGGGGAGAGAGCCAAAGAGGAAAGAGAGCCAAAGAGGAGAGAGAGCCAAAGAGGGGAGAGAGCCAAAGAGGGGGGGAGAGAGAGCCAAAGAGGGGGGGGAGAGCCAAAGAGGGGGGGGGAGAGCCAAAGAGGGGGGGAGAGAACAAAAGAGGGGGGAGAGAGCCAAAGAGGAGAGAGAGAGCCAAAGAGGGGGGGAGAGAGCCAAAGGGGGGGGGGAGAGAGCCAAAGGGGGGGAGAGCCAAAGGAGGGGGGAGAGAACCAAAGAGGGGGAGAGAGCCAAAGAGGAAAGAGAGCCAAAGAGGAGAGAGAGCCATAGAGGGGGGGAGAGAGAGACAAAGAGGGGGGAGAGAGAGATAAAGACGGGGGGAGAGAGCCAAAGAGGGGGGGAGAGAGCCAAAGAGGGGGGGGAGAGAGCCAAAGGTGGGGGGAGAGAGTCAAAGGGGGGGAGAGAACCAAAGGGGGGGGAAGAGAGCCAAAGGGGGGGGGGAGAGAGCCAAGGGGGGGGAAGAGCCAAAGGGGGGGAGAGTCAAAGAGGGGGGAGAGAGAGAGCCAAAGAGTAGAGAGAGCAAAAGAGGGGAGAGAGCCAAAAAGGGGGAGAGAGAGCCAAAGAGGGGGGAGAGAAAGAGCCAAAGAGGGGGGGGGAGAGAGCCAAAGAGGGGGGGGCAGAGCCAAAGAGGGGGAGAGAGAACAAAAGAGTGGGGAGAGAGAGCAAAAGAAAGGAGGGAGAGAGCCAAAGAGGGGAGAGAGAGAGAGCAAAAGAGGCGAGAGAGAGAGCAAAAGAGGGGAGAGAGAGAGCAAAGGAGAGGGGAGAGAGAGAGCAAAGGAGAGGGGGGAGAGAAAGCAAAAGAGAGGGGGGAGAGAAAGCAAAAGAGAGGGGGGAAGAGAGATCAAAAGAGAGGGGGGAGAGAGCAAGGGGTGGGACCGCTATACTGCAAAAAATGGCCCTTGTACACGGGCTTTAGTACTAGTTACAATAATAAATAAATAATGGAAGTACATCACAAAGTTTTTGTCATTATGCATAATGAATAATGGTGTACAGATAGCCCTCAGTTTACGCTGGGATAAGGTTCCAGGAGGAATGATTATTAATTGAAACTGTTGTAAATTGAAGCCCAGTTTATAATGTAAGTTAATGGGAAGTGAGGGAGTTAGGTTCTAGGCCCCTCTCAAAATTGTCATAAGCCACACCTAATATATTATTTTTAAAGGTTTGAAAGGAAGACTGCTAAACAGCATTATAAACCTAATAATATAGATTGTATCATCATCAAACTAAGTTTAATGAACAAAAACATTTGCTAAACATCACCTAATAAAATAATTACACAACAGACTGCATCATCATCAAACTAAGTTTTATGAACAAAAACATTTTTTTACTTGCTTTTTTCTGCAATCAGTTCTCTGCATTGTTAGCATGTTAGATAATATTGGGTCTGAACCTATTCTATGCATTTCAATCTGCAGTGATTAATAGGCAGTTAGGCACCCTCACCTCAAGCAGCTGGACAGGAAGATAATAGGGAAGTGCCTGCAAGATCTTGCTCGATAGGTCTTGACTGATCTGTGTACACAGATCCATTTCAGGCTGTTAAACTAGCTTAACTTTGCTGAAACACAAGCGGACAGCTCCACCTACTGGCTATTTTAATTAGTGCACTGATTTTTAATACATTTCAATAGCAGTCTCATGACTGAAAAAAAAGGTTGTTATTCTGAAACGGCGCAAATTAAACCGGCGTAAACCGAGGGCTACCTGTATTACAAAGTGAAAAAGGTAGCTCAAATGACATTAAATATCTGAAAAGTGATTATAAAAGTTACACTAGATGTAATAATGAATAGGGTTACAATTTATCCTCTACAAATAAAGGGACAATACTTTTTTTACCAGCTGCAAAATTTATACCAGCTGCAAAATATATGAGATTTGCTTTTTAAGGCTTATTTATGTATATAAATTAGCTGATTTTGTGTTTTGAAGCCACAACCTAATAAAATGGGTTGAGCTTGTAGGTATAATCAGATCTCATTACTTTATCACATTGTGTACATATACCTGCTTCCTTATCTTATATCTGTCCATAAGCCAGTCACCAATACTTGGAGAGAACAATGGGAAATTAATATTTTATTACCTGATCTCTTCTATAACCCACTGGGAGTGTAATTTCTTCTACTGGCTGTGTTAATACAGCTAGGCCTCATGGTCAAAAACTTTCAGGATGGGTGAGGATACCACAGGCTAAATAAACTAATTCAAATGCCAATATAAGGTAATGGAAATACTTGTAAACAATTTAATTACACTCCAGCAGGTAAAGGGGATCATTGGGAACAAATTAAAGGGGAGAAAAATTTTGAGTATACTGTCCCTTTAACTGGATAATCAGTTTTTGGAGGAACCAGCAGGTGGGGCTGTGATGAAACCTTAGAAAAAAATTATTTGCTTAGCTACTACAGTCAGTCATAAACAGTCAGCCATAAGCCCACATCAGAACTCAGATCAGACCGATTACTTGCAACCCATGAAAGTTATGCTGTACCAGAGCGCCATGCCAGATATATACCCAAATCCAACCTCAGATCAGACAGTAACAAGTAAGTGCCCAGTGACCAAAAACTCGCAGGTACAGAGATAAATCATGCAAAATCTTATTCTTAGTTTTCATGTAGCATTATATTCTAATGTCTGTGAGTTTTCACATTCAGAACTCCTCGATAAATAGCTCTAAAGCTAAAATTTACCTTTCTAAAATTATTTGAGGGACCTCACAGTATTAATGAGATGTCTTAGATAATCTCACTAAGCCAGAGAGCTTTAGAGAATCAGGCCCTTAGTCTCCAGATTTTTACATATATTTTACTGGACAGACAACTGAAATACTAAACTGTGCATTAAACACCAGGGGCGAGATTACATATGCGGGCACAAAACCAGGTGTCGCCTATTTTTAGTCGCATCGAACCATCACATATACGGCGCCGCATACAAGTTTGGAGCTTATATTTCACCCGTCGCCCCCTGTTTTTACTCCCATAAACTAACATAGAACCAGGTTCCCAAGTCGGTGTCATGGCAAAGACTTACACCCAATAATAGAGAAATGTTACTCCATTTTCACCTCGCCACACATAGGCAGGCGCAGCAAGCCTTGCGCTGAGTATATAAGTACCGTAACTCCCTAGAAGCCTTATCAAACACCTAACACATGCGCAATATACACCCCTAATCTTCCATCCCCCCACCGCAATAAATAAATATATTAACCTCTAAACCGCCAACCCCCCACAACGCCTACCTATTAAAACTATTAACCCCTAACCCCCACATCACAAACTACCTAATAAAGTTATTAACCCCTAATCCGCCTACCCCTACAACACAAAGTACCAAATTACACTATTAACCCCTAAACCGCCAACCCCCCACAACACAAAAAAACAAATTAAACTATTAACTCCTAAACCGCCAACCCCCACATCGCAAAGTATTAATTTAATAACTAAGCAATTAAAATACACTGACATAAAATAAAAAAGACTATCTACCTTAAAAATTAATTAAAAATTACCAAAAATAAAAAAGTCCTATCTTTACATTAAAATAAAAAATCCTAACATTACATGAAAATAAAAAATAGTTACATTACCTGAAAATAAAAAAAAAATAGGATGACATAAAAATAAAAAAAACTAAGATTAAATTGAAATAAAAAAATCTAAGATTACAAAAATAAAAAAAGCTAAGAAAAAAAACAAACTACATTATCTGAAAGAAAAACAATTATTCCTAATAGAATACCCCATTAAAAACAAAAAAGCCACTCCAAAATAAAAACACCCCCTAATCTAATAATAAACTACCAATATCCCTTCCAGATGGAGAAAAGTCTTCATCCAGGTGGCGAAGGTTTTTTTCAAGCGCCGGACCATCTTCCATCTTCATCCTGGTGTCGCGGAGCGGAGGCGAATATGCGGAGGCACTGTCATCCGACATGGAGGTCCTCTTCATGCGATCGTCTGCCGCACACTGATGATTGAATGCAAGGTACCCCTTTTATATAAGGGTACCTTGCATTCCTATTGGCTGAAAATGTCAAATCCTCCAATAGGATGAGAGCTGCTTACATCCTATTGGCTGATTTAAACAGAAGAGGACCTCCACTATGGAAGACCGCGTCCCCGCCAATCCGCCTCTGCTCCACGCCACTTTTGCTCAGCTCCACTAGGATCAAGATGGAAGATGGTGCCGTGCTTGAAGAAGACCTTCGCCGCCTGGATGAAGACTTTTTTCTGCTTGGAAGACTGGAAGAAAATGGATGTCCGAACTTCAGAAATGGTAAGTACATTTTTTGGGGTTAGTGTAAGTTTTTTGTTTGTTTTTTTGGAGTGTTATTTTTTTTTAGATTAGGGATTTTTCTATTTTCATGGGACCTAAAAGAGCAATGCCCATACAAATTGGATTAACATTAAAATTTGCCATAAAATATTCTATCGCTCATTTCCATTGTATTTATTGGACCTTTAAAGGGACAGTAAAGTAAAATAGAACTTTCATGATTCAGACAGAGCATGAAGTTCCAAACAACTTTCTAGTTAATTTCTACAAAACATTTGCTTTGGTTCTATTGGATACCATTGTTGTAGAGTAGGTATAGGGGCAACAATGTATTA